>NW_028270185.1:35795601-35965601 GCF_037043375.1 Chiloscyllium plagiosum | reverse complement strand
TCCCCCTTTCTCTCGGGGATCTGGGGTGGAGGGTGCTGCACGCAGCTGTCCCCTACAACCGCATTACATTGGCTCATGGACTCCCAGCCCAACTGCTTGTTCTGTGGTGCTAGAGAGTCCAGAGACCATGTATATATGGGGTGTGGACATTTGCACTTCCTTTTTGATTTTCTTAAAAACCTTCTCCTCTGTTTCTGGTTGCATTTCAGCCCCACACTTCTGATCTTCGGGCACCCGGTGTGGAGGGGGGAGGGTAGATCAGAGGACCTCCTCGTGGGTCTGTTCCTGGGCCTGGCCATAATTAGGTCCAGGCAGTGGGCCGTGGAGGGGGGCGAAAGGGCCAATTGCCTACTCCTCCTCCTCGGGTATGTTAGAGCCCGGGTGTCCCTGGAGAAGGAGCACGCGGTGTCCACCAACACCCTCGAGATTTTCAGGGAGAGGTGGGCACCACAGGGAGTGGAGTGTATTATTTCCCCCTCCAACTCTATTCTGATTTAATCCTTACCCTCCCCTTCACTGTTTGATCGCGCAGCATTGCCCTTTGATGAGAAGGGCACTGCTTGTCACTGGTCACTCAGTGTCTCCTTTCTTCCTGATGGTGGAATATAAATAAAGATTGAAGCAATTGTTGTGCTTCACAGGTTCTGACACCTGCACGCAGGGGTGCTGGGGAAAAATAAGCACGACCGCGATTGGGTGGTAGTGTGGGGGGGGCGGAGAAAGAAAAAGAAATCCCATTGAATTCACCCTCACCTTATTTGCCAAAGCTATCTCATGTCCCATTTTTATTTCCCTGAGTTCCCTCATGTATACTTCTATATTCTTTTAGAAATTCTCTCGATCCCTGCTGTCTATATCTGACATACGCTTGAACAAAACCTTATTCTTGAACAAAACCTCATTTTCTCTGGTCATCCAGCATTCCCTACACCTACCAGCCTTGTCCTTCACCCTAACAGGAACATACTGTCTCTGGATTCTCATTATCTCATTGTTGAAGGCTTCCAACTTTCCAGCCGTCCTTTACCTGTGAATACCCACCTCCAATCAACTTTTGAAAGTTCTTGCCTAATGTCATCAAAATTGGCCTTCTTCTAAATTTAGAACTTTAACTTTTAGATCCGGTCTGTCTTTTTCCATCAATATTTTAAAACTGCCTGATTTGGAGGTGCTGGTATTATACTGGAGTGGACAAAGTTAAAAATCACACAACATCAGTTTATAGTCCAACAGGTTTATTTGGAAGCACTAGCTTTCGGAGCACCGCTCCTTTATTAGGTATAACCACCTGACGAAGGAATGCTGCTCTTAAAGCTAGTGCTTCCAAATAAACCTGTTGGACTATAACCTGGTGTTGTGTGATTTTTAACTTTATTTTAAAACTAATAGAATTATGGTCCCTGGCCCCAAAGTGCTCCCTCACTGATACCTCACGTCACCTGCCCTGCTTTATTTCCCAAGAGTCGGTCAAGTTTTGCTCTTCTTTCAGTAAGTACATCCACATACTGAATCAGAAAAAATCTTGTACACACTTAACAAATTCCTCTCCAACCGAGTCCTTAACACTATGGCAGTCCCAGTCTAAGCTTTGGAAAGTTAAAAATCCCCTACCATTACCACCCTATTATTCTTACAGATAACTGAGATCTCCTTACAAGTTTGCTTCTCTATTTCCCACTGACTTTTGGGAGTCGACAGTAAAATCCTAATAAGGTGATTATTCCTGTGAGTACATCCAGGGAAATTATTCCCTCCCTACCGGCATTGTGGGTCAACCCACAGCAAGTGGACTGCAGTGATTCAAGAAGGCAGCTCACCACCACCTTCTCAAGGACAAATAGGGATGGGCTGTCAGTGCTGGCCAGCCAGAGACACCCATGTCCCATAAATGAATAAAAAAGAAGCAATTTGGAACTGAGAAATAAGAAAGGGATAATCACCTTAAGTACAGCCGTAATATTATCTCTAATAAAAAAAACGCCACTTTCTCTCCTCTCTTGCCCCCTTTCAATCCTTCCTCTCGCATATATTACCCTGGAACATTAAGCTGCCAGTCCTGTCCATCCCTGAGCCACGTCTCTGGAATTGCAATGATACCCTAGTCCCATGTTCCGAACAATGCCCTGATTTGTAATGCCTTACCTATTAGGCCACTTGCATTGAAATAAATGCAGTTTAATTTCTCAGTCCTACCTCGTTCTCTGCTCTGTTCCTGCCTGCCCTGATGTAATGAACAAGCTCGTCTTCCCAACTATACCAGTCTCAGACTGATCTCTTTCCCCACTATCTCCCTGGGTATCAATTCCAAACCCCTCCACCCCCAACCCAAGCAGCTCGAGCAAATCTCCCCATCAGTATATCAGTCCCCTTGCAATTCAAGTGCAACTGTCCCTTCTTATACAGGTCTCTTCTACCTCAGAAGAGATTCCAATGATTCAAAAATGTGAATCCTTCTCCCCTCCACCAGCTCCTCAGCTACATATTCATCTGCTCTACCCTCCTGTTCCTACTCCCACTGGGACACAGCACTGGGAGTAATCCAGATATTACTGCTGTAGGAGTGACCGCTGTCTCTGAGGCAAGAAGACTGTGAAGGCCTGGGCAATTCAGCAGAACAGCAGTTTATTCCAGCGGGAATCGATTACAGCCAGGAGAGGAACTCCAGACCGTCACACAGGATAATCCAGCTCTCTCTGTCAAACACCCGCACAATACCAATCTTACACTTTCTGACATCAAAGTTATGGCAGTCTACAAACTAACTGTTTGTGTGCAGTTGATCATATCAAGTCCACAAGTCAACCAACTGGGCGATGATTACATCAGGTCTGTAAATCAGTTGGCCAGGCAGTTAATTACACCAGGTCTGTAAATTAATTACATCAAATTTACAATTCAATTAACTCGGCATTTTGATGATATCAGGTCACTGTCTATTACATATCTACCGGTCGGATTCAAACACACGGTGCCTGTTCGCTGATGTGGTCATTTGTTTATCTTGTAACCTTTGTCCCTGAATATCCTGTGATCTGCTGAGGATCTGCCCTGCTCACCCATATCAGTTAATCATTCCCAATGTCTCCGTGGGCGAGCTGGCGTGTCTTTACTGATGCAGAGAGTCAATCACCTTCAAACATCTTATTCTATGGTTGTGTGAGATATTGTACTATATATTTCTTTATTTTTATATTAAGGCCCT
This sequence comes from Chiloscyllium plagiosum, assembly GCF_037043375.1. Lineage (NCBI taxonomy): Eukaryota > Metazoa > Chordata > Chondrichthyes > Orectolobiformes > Hemiscylliidae > Chiloscyllium > Chiloscyllium plagiosum. The sequence goes on along the minus strand of NW_028270185.1, from coordinate 35,962,399 downwards.
TTATTTGCCAACCCACTCACACTCGCTCGGTATTTACTCCTTCCGCATTTCATTCAGTCATTCATCAAACTGTAGTCCCCCCACTCCCCAGCGCACTATCTCACCCGAAACTATGAAAAGATGAGAATACTAATCCCCCTCAGAACCATCTACCGGGACTTGAACAGCTTGCAGGACATCAAACAAGTTGCTCCATCAGCACGGACCTGTTAGATACAGATTGAATGGGGTCCCTGTCCCCTTTAAGAAGGTTACTGTCAAATCGCGCCTCCGTGAAATGGAATGAATGAGGGAGGAGTTCGGCAATTGGGAGTGAAATTTCAAAAGTGAACCCGTTTACTAAACCCTCTGCTTGTATTAAGTACATCTATAATTTCTGATTTGGTTAAATCATACAAGCCTGATATTCTTTCCCGTATTCTCTACCCTAAAAGGACTCACACCCTCATCCCCCTCCTACAACTACCCTCCGGGATTGACTTTTTAAGTTCCTGCCTAAATTCCTATTTTCTCTCCTCAGAACCTCGTCCTTTTCCCATCCTGTATCATGGGTTCCAATGTGTACAGCAATATCCTGCTGGTCCCTCTCCCCTTTGGGAATATTCTGCACCCTCTCTGAGATAGTTCTGAATTGCCTGTAGTGAGGGGATATTTGAATAACTGCCTGGACCCAGTTTGGAAGCTCTCTGGACAGATTTCAGATCCCATCATTGACTCACTCTTTATTGGAGGAACAGTGAGGTGCAGCAGCACTATATTTGAATTCATGCCTTTCCGAAGCCGTTTTCAATGTATTTGGTCGGGCAGTGTGTTGGGAAGGTGACTCAGCTGGTTACTGCAGTTACTGAATTGAGAAATAATCGGGTGTGTACTCTGATTATTGAAGCAAACGAGAACTAAATTTAGTTCTGCTTGATTTTAAAATTGAAAGAAATCAAGAGGTGTTAACTCTTTCTAGTATAACACTTAAAACTGCCCTGCAGTATATTCCTCACAGACTAATCGAGCAACAATCGAACATAGTCACACTCACAGAATCCCACTTTACAGACAGTGTCCCAGACAACACAATGACCATCTCAGGGCAGGTCCTGTCCCACTGGCAGGACAGAGCCAGCAGAGGGAACAGCTCCGTGGGATACAGTCAAGAGGGCTGTGCTCTGGAAGTGCTCAGCATTAATGTCCCAGACCCCATGAAGCCTCATGACATCAGGTTAAACATGGACACGGAGACATTCTGTGTATCTTAAAAATAAGTCCCTGGGTCCTGATGGGACCAATCCCAGAATATTGAGGGAGACAAGAGAACAAATTGCTGCAGCATTGACAGACATCTTTGTATTCTCTCTGGCCACAGGTAAGGTCCCAGAGGCCTGGAGAATAGCTGATGTTGTCCCATTGTTGAAGGAGGGTAGCAGGGATAATCCTGGGAATTACAGACCTGTGAGCCTTGTGTAGTGTAGGGAAATGATTGGAAAATATTCACACGAACAAGATCTATTTGCATTGAGAAGAAAATGGATTTATTAATGACAGACCGCGTGGTTTTGTGAGGGAGAGGTCGTGCCTTCCTAACTTGACCACGTTTTTTGAGGAGATGATGAAGATGATTGATGAGGGAAAACCAGTCGATGTTGTCTACATGGACTTCAGTAAAACCTTTGACCAGGTCCCTCATGGCAGACTGGTACAAAAGGTGAAGTCACATGGTATCGGGGGTTAGCTGGCAAGATGGATTTTCCTGTTTAGAACTGACGCAATCATAGGAGACAGAGGGGAGTGGTGGAGAATGGAGGGCTATGACTAGAGGTGTTCACAGGGATCAGAGCTGGGACCTCTACTGTTCATGGCCTTTAAAAATAATTTGGAGGAAAATGTGACGAGTCTAATTAGTAAGTTTGTGGAAGATACAAAGATTGGGACGATACAAAGATTGGTGGACTTGCGGATAATGAGGACGATTGTCAGAGGATACAACAGAACATAGATCAGCTGGAGGCATAGGCAGAAAAATGGCAGATGGAGTTTAATCTCAACAAATGTGAGGTGATGCATTTTGAAAGGTCAACTACAGCTGGCAATTATATAGTGAATGGCAGAACCCTTCGGAGCATTAACATGCAGAGGGATATGGGTGTACACATCCACAGATCACGAAAGGTGGAAGTGTCACAGTGTAATAGAGTCATAGAGATATGCAGCATGGAAACAGACCCTTCCATCCAACTCGTCCATGCCATCCCAAAACAATCTCGTCCCACCTGCCAGCACCTGGCATACTTCCCTCCAAACCCTTCCTATTCACATACCCATCCAGATGCCTTTTCAATGTTGCAATTGTACTAGCCACCACCACTTCCTCTGGCAGCTCATTCCATTTACGTAAAACACTCTGAATGAAAAAGTTGCCCCCTAGGTCTCTTTTATATCTTTCCCCTCTCACCCAAAACCTATGCCCTCTAGTTCTGTACTCCCACACCCCAGGGAAAAGACTTTGTTTATTTATCTCATGATTTTATAAACCTCCACCCCTCAGCCTTTGACGCTCCAGGGAAAGAAGTCCCAGCCTATTCAACCTCTCCCTATAGCTCAAATTCTCCAATCCTGGCAACATCCCTTCAAATCTTTACTAAACCTTTTCAAGTTTCACAATATCTTTCCAATAGGAAGGAGACTGGAATTGCACACAATATTCCAGCAGTGCCTTAACCAATGTCCTGTACTGCCACAACATGACCTCCCAACTCCTATCCTCAATATTCTGACCAATAAAGGAAAGCATAACAAATGCCTTCTTCACTAACCTATCTACTTGACACTACGCTTTCATAGAACTATGAACCTGCACTCCAAGGTCTCTTTGTTCAGCAACACTCCCTAGGACCTTACCATGAATGTGTATGTCCTGCTAAGGTTTGTTTTCCCAAAATGCAGCACCTCACATTTATCTAAATTAAACTCCATCTGCGACTCCTTGGGCCATTAGCCTATCTGATCAAGATCCCATTGTAATCTTCACTGTCCACTACACCCCCAATTTTGATGTCTTCAGCAAATTTACTAACATGCTCACATCCAAATCATTCATATAAATGTTGAAAAGTAGTGGACCCAGCACCGATCCTGGTGTCACTCCACTGGTCACGGGCCTCCAGTCTGAAAAACAACCCTCCTCCACAATCCTGTCTTCTACCTTTGAGCCAGTTCTATATCCAAATGGCTAGTTCTCCCTGCATTCCATGTGATCTAACCTTGCTCTGTCGAAAGCTTACTGAAGTACATATAGATCACATCTATCGCTCTGCCCTCATCAATCCTCTGTTAGTTCTTCAAAAATGTCAATCAAGTTTGTAAGACATGATTTCCCACGCACAAAGCCATATTGACTATCCTTAATCAGTCCTTGCCTTTGCAAACACATGTACATCCTGTCCCTCAGAATTCCCTCCAACAACATGCCCACCACCGACATCAGGCTCACTGGTCTATAGTTCCCTGACTTGTCCTTACTACCCTTCTTAAACAGTGGCACCATGTTAGCCAACCCCCAGTCTTCCAGCACCTCACCTGTGACTATCGCTGATACAAATATCTCAGTAGGAGGTCCAGCAATCAGTTCCCACAGATTTCCCGGGTACACCTGATCAGGTCCCAGGGATTTATCCACTTTTATGCATTTCAAGACATCCAGCACTTCCTCCTCTGTAATCTTTCAAGATGTCACCATTTATTTCCCTACATTCTATATCTTCCATGTCCTTTTCCATAGTAAATACCGATGCAAAATACTCGTTTAATATCTGCCCCATCTCCTGCAGCTCCACACAAAGGCCACCTTGCTGATCTTTGAGGGGCCCTATTCTCTCCCCAGTTACCCTTTTGTCCTTAATTTATTTGTCCTTTGGATTCTCCTTAACTCTATTTGCCAAAGCTATCTCATGTCCCCTTTTTGCCCTCCTGATTTCTCTCTTACGTATACTCTTCGAAGGATTCACTCGATCTATCCTGTCTATACCTGACATATGAACTCGATCTATCCTGTCTATACCTGACATGTGCACTCGATCTATCCTGTCTATACCTGACATATGAACTCGATCTATCCTGTCTATACCTGACATGTGCTTCCTTTCTTGCTGGTGGATAAGGGAGTAAAAAGGTCTATGGCATGCTTGCCTTCATTGGAATGGGCATTGAGTATAACAGTAGTCCAAAGATGTGTGGGTTAGGTGAATTGGCCAAGCTAGATTGCCCATAGCGTTCAGGGATGTGTAAGGTAGGCGCATTATTCAGGGGAAATGTGGAATAATAGGGGAGGGGAATGGATCTGCGTGGGATATCTTCAGAGGGTCGGTGTGGACTTGTTGGGCCAAATGGCCTGTTTCCACACTGTAAGGATTCTATGGTTTCTATGATAGGAAAGTTATGCTTCAGCTTTGTAGAACTTTAGTTTGGCTGCACTTGGAATATTGTGTCTAGTTCTGATCACCACACTACTAGAAGGACGTTGATGCTTTAGACAGGATACAGAAAAGGTTTGCCAGGGTGTTGCCTGAGTATGAGTGGTTTTAGCTATGAAGAAAGTTTGGATAGAGTGGATTTGTTTCCATTGGAATGTAGAAGTTTATAAGATTTTGAATGGCATTGGATAAAGTGGAAATATGAGGCTTTTTCACAGGTTGGGGCGTTAATTACGAGGGGCACAGGTTCAAATCACAAGGAGGGAAGTTTAAAAGAGATGTGCAAGGCCCGTTTTTCACACAAAGGGTGGTGAGTGCCTGGAATGTACTGCCAGAGGAAGTGATAGAAACAGACACATTAGCAGCATTCAAGGGAATACCTGGACAAATACACAAATAGGAAGGGAAGAGAGGGATACGGATCCTGGAAATGAAGACAGTTTTAGTATGGAAGGGTTAGATTAGATTAGATTACTTACAGTGTGGAAACAGGCCCTTCGGCCCAACAAGTCCACACCGCCCCGCCGAAGCGCAACCCACCCATACCCCTGCATTTACCCCTTAACCTAGCACTACGGGCAATTTACCATGGCTAATTTACCTGACCTGCACATCTTTTGGACTGTGGGAGGAAACCGGAGCACCCGGAGGAAACCCACGCCGACACAGGGAGAACGTGCAAACTCCACACAGTCAGTCGCCTGAGGCGGGAATTGAACCCGGGTCTCTGGCACTCTGAGGCAGCAGTGCTAACCATTGGGCCACCGTAACAGGGTAAGCGCAGGCAGCGGAGGCTTGGAGGGCCGAAGGGCCTGTTCCTCTGCTGCATTGTTCTTTGGTTCTTCTCTGTTCAGTGAGCTCTTCCTGCATTTAAAACACTGCAACAGGGATGCTATGAAACAACTCTAGGTCGCTGAGATACAGACCCACCTTGGAGGATACAGTCCCAGATGTGGCTTTCCCAGACTAGTGCACATGGAAGGTTGAATATTGAGTTTTACTTTTAAAAAGACACCTCAGCTGGATACTATTGAGACAAAAATTTCAGTGCAATCACATTTTCAGAATTCCAGTGTCTTTCCAGTCAGATCACTACTTCGAATCCCTTGATTAGATTCCAGTCTGTAACTCACTCCGGGGTATTGATTATTCTAGATATAAACCTCTTGGAACACACCAAAAAGAAATCACTGGAGAACAGCAGCAGATCTGGCAGCATCTGTGGAGGGATAAGAGAGTTACTGTTTCTAATCCAGGTTAATTGGAGTTTTGAAACAAGGATCCCTTCCTCCCAGGAACTGAGACTTCTCTGAACTGCTTCCAATGCAAGTATATCATTTTCATAAAGGAAATCAAAACTGAGCGCAATATGTGGTCTACACAGTGACTGTGCGGTTGTAACAAGAACTCCCTCCTTTATTACACTACTCCCTCCCTGAGGGGTAACATTTTCATGCAGAGAGGGTGTGTGTATGGAATGAGCTGCCAGAGAAAGTGGTCCAGGCAGGTACAATTACAACATTTCGGAGACATTTGGACAGGGACATGAATAGGAAAGATATAAAGGGATAAATAAATATTGTACTCTTTCCAGATCACTGAAAGTAAATGTAATCTTGAACAACTCTATTACAGTCCTTGTCCAGAATTGCATGTGAGACAATCTATTTTACTGAATTTGCCTGCGCCAAGGATGTGTTACTCTATTAGAGCAGTTGCTGTTTATGAGATAAATAACCTATTATCCTGCTAGGTTTTCCAATAGTTATTCCAACTCTTCTTTTTTTTGTCTGTAATTTGATTTTGATTTTATTGTCACATGCACTCAGTACAAAGGTACAGGAACACAGTGAGAAGTGTATAATGCACCATCTTAGGGACAAATACTTCGGCACAGAATCTTAAGAAGAAGGTATTAGATTAGATTACTTACCGTGTGGAAACAGGCCCTTCGGCCCAACAAGTCCACACCGACCCGCCGAAGCGTATATGACCTAGACCCATACTCCTACATTTACCCCTTCGCCTAACACTACGGGCAATTTAGCATGGCCAATTCAGCGAACCTGCACATTTTTGGATTGTGGGAGGAAACCGGAGGACCCGGAGGAAACCCACGCAGACACGGGGAGAATGCGCAAGCTCCACACAGAGAGTCGCCTGAGGAGGGAATTGAACCCAAATCTCTGGTGCTGTGAGGCAGCAGTGCTAACCACTGTGCCACTGTGCCGCCCACAAGTATGAAGAAAGAACAATGTTAAAAATTCAACAATTTTTATTTTTAAAGTAAATATACTATAACATAAAACACACGATGTAAGTTTAAAAGTTACATGTTGCAGACATTCTTACTTTTAAGTGGAAAATAAAGGAATAAAGATGCAGGTTCAAACATTGCAGGTCTTTAAGTGCTTAATCTCAGTTGGAACGCACTTCAAAGAATCACCTTGAGATCAGAGGTCCATGCTAAGGCGACAGCTGGCCAAGAGACTGCATATGCTGGGCCGAGAGATCACTACACCAGGCCGAGAGATCATCAGACTGGGCTGAGAGATCATCAGGCTGAGCCAAGAGATCACCACACCAGGCTGGGAGATCATCATGCTGAGCCAAGAGATCACCACACCAGGCCGAGAGATCACCATCCCGAACTGAGAGATCACCACACCGGGCTGGGAGATCACCACACCGGGCTGAGAGATTATCATGCTGAGCCGAGAGATCACCACACTGAGCTGAGAGATCACCACACCGGTCTGAAAGATCATCACACTGAGCCGAGAGATCACCACAGCGGGCTGAGAGATCCCCAAGCCGGGCTGAGAGATCAACATGCTGGGTTGAGAGTTTGCCACATCAGGCCGAGAGATCACCATGCCAGACCAAAAGATCACCATGCCAGGCTGGGAGATCACCATGCCAGGCTGAGAGATCACCATCCCCCAGCTGAGAGTTGACCATGCCGGATTGAGAGATCACCAAACTGGGCTGAGAGATCATCACGTTAGCTGAGAGATTACCATAGCGGGCTGCGAGATCCCCACACCCGGCCGAGAGATCACCACGTCAGGCAGTGAGATCAACACACCTGGCCAAGAGACTGCACCTGCTCAGCCATTGAGAGAGCGGCACCTTGGGCCACTGAGAGATTGCTCAGCTTGGGCCGAGAGACTGTCAGGCTGGGTTTGTGCACAGTCTGAGGCCAGGAATCCCATGGCCTGGAGAAGAAAGAAGAGAGCAGAAAGATCAAAAATGGAAAAGCGAAGAAGGAAAAAAGAAAAAGGAAAAGGAAAGGTATGTGTGTGTGGACTGGGCTGCTGGCGGAGGTGGTGGAGGCTGGTACAATTGCAACATTTCAGGGGCATCTGGATGGGTATTTGAGTGGGAGAGGTTTGGAGGGGTGTGGGCCAGGTGCTGGTGAATGGGACTTGATTGATTTCATCCAATACAATTATTCTCTCTCATTTAGTTTGAAAATCCCCTTTTCAAATGAAGGAGGACTCACAGAGCTCACATCTGCAGCATATGAGATAATGCTGAAGCAAACCAATATTCTGTTCCTCCTTCATTCAGCTTGAATAGTATGTACTACTTTGATATTCAAGTAATTCTCTTCTTTTCAACAAGGCTGAACTAATCCCACTAATTATCCCTCTAATCTGCAAGGGCACATGGCAATGCTGCAGTTATGAATTTGCCGCACAGGGGTTGACATTCTTAAGAGACCATAAAGGCCTGTATTCTATAGGCCAAGAACTCATGGGAAAGCTACGTAAAAATAAATTTTCAGGGAGTTTGTGCAAAAGTTTATCAACTGTAAAGTAGTGATGGTAGGAGCCATTTTGGGAAAGCAAATATTAGCAGGAATTATACACTTAATGGTAAGGTCTTAGGGGGTGTTGCTGAACAAAGAGACCTTGGAGTGCAAGTCCTTGCACCTTGAACGTAGAGTTGCAAGTAGGATATGATAGTGAAGAAGGCGTTTGGTATGCATTCCTTTATTAGTCACAGTATTGAACACAGGAGTTAATTACAGCTGTACAGGATTTTGGTTAGGCCACTTTTGGAATATTGTGTGCAATTCAGCTCTCCTTCCTTTTAAAAGGATGTTGTGAGACTTGAAAGGGTTCAGAAAAGATTCACAAGAATGTTGCCAGGATTGGAGGATTTGAGCTGCAGGGAGAGGTTGGACAGGCTGGGGCTGTTTTCCCTGGAGCGATGGAGGCTGTGGGATGACTGTATAGAGGTTTATAGAGTCATGAGGGACATGGATAGGATAAAAAGACAAATGGGGGGGGGGAGTCCAGAATTAGACACCATAGGTTTAAGGTAAGAGGGGAAAGATATAAAAGAGACGTAAGGGGCAACTTTTTCACACAGAGGCTGGTACATGTATGGAATAAGGTGCCACAGGGTGTGGTGGAGGCTGATACAATTGCAACATTGAAAAGGCATCTGAATGGGTATATGAATAGGAAAGGTTTGGAGGGCCGGGTGCTGGCAGATGGGGCTAGATTGGGTTGCGATATCTGGATGAGTTGGACCGAAGGGTCTGTTTCTGTGCTATACATCCCTACGACCCAATGACCCGATTACTCTAAATGGGCGGAGTGGACAAGCTCGATCTCAGGTGTCCTGTTTCACCTCCATTTTGGAATTGTCGCTATTTTAAAATCACTATTTTAACTGCAGTGTAAGAATAAAGTGCGTGTTGCTTCAAGCCTATCAATTTGTCCAATTGAATTGCCTCTGGAACACAATAACTTACACTTGCCTTTAGAAAATAAGAAATAACTATTCTTTCGCTAGTTATTCTTACTCCTTTTTACTTAAAGAACCTCTTTGGACGCATCCTAACCTTCTCAGCCAAGGCCATCCCATGCCCCCTTTTTGCTTTCCTGATTTCTTCTTCAGTAAACCTCTGCATCCCCTGTATACATCCAGGGATTCCCTTGGTCCCAGCTGCCGGTACCTCAGCCATACCTCATTCGTTTTCTGGTCAAAGCCTCAATATCTCTTGTCATTCAGGGTTCCCTATTCCTGTCAACCTTGCCTTTCACCTTCATAGGAACATATAGACCTTGAACTCCAGCGAGCTCACTTTTAAAGGCATCCCACTTGCAGGAGGTCCCTTTACCTGCAAACAAACTACTCCAATCAACCCCTGCAAGCTCCTGTCTAATTTCATCAAAATTCACCTTTCTCCAATTTAGAACTTGAACCTGTGGACCAGTTCCTCTCCATAACTACTGTAAAATTAATAGGATTGGTCCCAAAGTGCTCCCCCACTATTACCTCCATCACCTGTCCTGCCCTATTTCCCATGAGTAGGTCGAGTTTCGTCCCTTTCTGAGTAGGATTCTCTATATACTGCTTGAGGAAACTTTCATGAATGCATTTAACAAATTCATTTGCTCGCTTGAACCTATTCCACTCTTTCATAAGTTTATGGCTGATAAGTCTATGTTTTGCGTTCCCATCTACCCAATGTAACCTTAGATTCTTGTTATGCAAGGAAATAAATCTACCTGTGACTTTAAAATATCCACTGTCCTCACCTCTCCCACTTTCTGGGACAGACAATTCCAAAGTTACACACCCGGAAAAAGAATTCTCTTCATCTCCGTCCAAAACGTGTGACCCCAACTAATTTTATAAACATGGTCCCCAATTCTGAACTCACCCACAAGAAGAAACATCCATTCCACATTCACTGTGTCAAGATCATTAAGAGCCTTTATACAGTTTGATCAGATCACTCTTAACTCGCCTAAACTCCAGCAGAAACAAACCCAGTCTGAGCACCTAACCTGATTGCACAAGCCATTCATTCAAAGTATTCATCGAGTAAACCTCCTCTGAACTGTCTTTAATGCATTTACATCCTTTTTCAAAATAAGGGACTGTTGAAGTGAATTATACGGTCAGGGTTAAATAGACATTATTATACTGTAATAATAGAAAAACAGCAGGCTTCAATTAATGAACCTTGTTGAAACTTTATTGCTGGAACAGCACAGCAGGTCAGGCAGCATCTAGGGAACAGGAGATTCGACGTTTCGGGCACATGCCCTTCTACAGGAATTCCTGAAGAAGGGCATGTGCCCGAAACGTCGAATCTCCTCTTCCCTAGATGCTGCCTGTCCTGCTGTGCTGTTCCAGCAATAAAGTTTCAGCTTTGATCTCCAGCGTCTGCAGACCTCACTTTCTCCTTAATGAACCTTGTACCAAGTGAACCTTATGCATCCTCGAGGTTAGTGTCAGCAAGAGTCTACAAACAGCAGTTAGTGCCATCAAGTCATTCCAGATAGGCCTTGGGGACAGAAGAAGTTTAGAGGCAGGGAGGTGATGGTCACTGACAAGGGATGGGGCAAAACATTGACAGACAGGGTGGGTGGCATGGTGGCACAGTGGTTAGCACTGCTGCCTCACAGCGCCTGAGACCCAGGTTCAATTCCCGCCTCAGGCGACTGACTGTGTGGAGTTTGCACATTCTGCGTGGGTTTCCTCCGGGTGCTCCGGTTTCCTCCCACAATCCAAAGATGTGCAGATCAGGTGAATTGGCCATGCTAAATTGCACGTAGTGTTAGGTAATGGGTAAATAGAGGGGTATGGGTGGGTTGCACTTCGGCGGGTCTGTGTGGACTTGTTGGGCCGAAGGGGCTGTTTCCACACTTTAATGTAATGTAATCTAATCTAATTTCCTAAATGATCTCTGACTGAGTGAACTCTAATGAATCTTGGGAAATTCAAAGAATTTGCATTAATGCATCTACAACCGAATTAACAACCTCTTTTAAGACTCTGAGATGAAGACAGAAGGTGATGAGACCTATTATCAGTTTGCTGAGTCCAGCCTCCTTAGTGACTGTAATTACATTGTGTTCATCCCTCCCTCCTACTTCCTGACTTACAGTTGGGTTGACACTGAGGAGTACATGCAGTATTCTCCAGGGAGATGCTTGCTCATGCATGGGTGAATGCGATTGGTTGAAGTGTTTCAATCATGCATCTTCTTTCCATGTCTGCTCAGTTTCACTGGATGTTGAGATTTGGAGGGATAGAGTGAGGGTGGGAGAGAAAGTCTGAGGGTGAGAGAGAGATTGTGACCTGGAGAAGAGAGAGATTGATGTGCAGTCTGATGGTGGTTGGGGCTGGTAGAGGTGGTGCGGAGAATGGTGGTGATGTTCAGATTCAGAGAGGAGGGGAGAGGGTGAGGGAGATTGAGATGATGATGTAGACAATCTGGAACTGTGCACGTGCTCAGTTCTGAGTCAGCATGCAGACACAGTTGGCCTGAAGTTTCAATGTCAGCAAAACAGTGTCTTACCACTATTACTGAAATGCTTTTTGTATCTTCTATAGTGAAGATAGAAGCAAAGTACTTATTCATTTAATTCGCCATTTCCTTAACATCTATGGATGAAGGATTTATGCCTGAAACATCGATTCACCTGCTCCTTGGATGCTGTCTGACCTGATGTGCTTTTCCAGCTCTGCACTTTCTGCCCCCTATCATCTACCAATAACTCCATATTCTCACTCCCTAGAGGAGTGACACTCACATTGCGTACATGTTTTGTTTTTAAACACCCATGGAAAGTCTTGCTTTGTTGTTTTTAAGATTTTGAGTTGGGTTCTGAGATTCCAATTTCCTCCTTCTAATTAACCGTTTTCTCTGCCATGCTTTATTTTCTAATCAATCATCTGACCTGCCACTTATCTTTGCAATATCCTCAAGTTGGACAGTTTCTTCAATTTTTCAGTCAACCACAGAAAGCGAGTCCTCCCTTTAAAGTCTCTTGTTTCAGTCAGAATATACTTCATTTGAATATTCTGAGGTATCCTCTTAAATCTCTGCCATCACTGTCTCTACTGATCTCTCTCTGAGCCAGTTATGCCATTCACTTCAGCTGGCTCAGTTTACAAACCCGCAGAGTGGACCTTATTTAATTTTGAAATACTTACCTCAGAGTCAATCTTCTTCCATTCAAATTGGATGCAAAATTGAATTATATTGTGATGGCTGCTACGTAGGAGAGCCTTTACACTGAGATTGTTTCATAACTCCTGTCATATTACACAGTATCAATAAGATGATAATAACATAACCTTCTGTCTGGTTGCTTCAGAACACGCAGCTTTGAGATACTTTCTCGAAGGTCATCAATAACCTCTCATCCACGTTACTGCTGTCAACCTGATTTACACAGTCTTTGTGTAGATTCAAGTCAGCAATGATGATTGCCATCTCACTGTCACAAGCAGCCAATATCTCTTCATGTCTAACATCAGGGGGCCTATCGATTAGCCCCTTGAGTGGCTGCTTTCCCCTAACTGTCCTCATGCTGTATTTATTTACATCAATGTGTGCTATGGATTTGTTTAAGTTGACACAAAAGCTGCCCACATTCAGATACAGAGTTATTATTTTGATTTGTTTAAATACAAACATATTGGACAGGCTCATATGAACAGAAACCATTTATATTTGTATCTTGGGAAAACGGTCTGTCTTTCTGTTGCCCATCAAAAGAAGCCAAAGCCTTTTCAACAGGGCAAATGAGAGGAATTTAAATTGCATGCACATTTCCAAAACACAAACTTTCATGTCTGGAAACTGAGCTGTCTGAGTTGATGTTACTCAGCAAATGAAGATTAAAATATCTGCTCCAAAATGGGGGTGGCAGAGCTGCTTATTGAAGCCAGTGGAGAGAAAGTAGAGTTAACATTTCAAGTCCAATTCTGCAAAAGGGTCAAAATGTTAACTCCACGGGTCTGGCAGCATTTGTAGAGAGAATGCAGAGAGAAATATCCAGCAATTTCTATTTGTGTTTCAGATTTCCAACATCCACAGGTCTTTCTTTTATATTATTGAAAATAGTGACTGTCCATTTGATTATCTCCTGTTTGCAATATCTAATTGCATCATAATCCAAACTTTTAGCACCAAATGCCAATGAGCATTCAATGGGTATCCAATACTGACTCACATGCCACCTGACTTACTGTCTGTCTGGCCTGTTGCATTAGCCCTTGAGTAAGTCAGTTACGCAGCACAGCAACAAAGAGAGTCAGTATTTCACAAGTTTACAGGTGGGCAACAGACTTATTAACTGTTAGTCTCTGTCTCGTAGTGATTGGCTATTTGAACATTTTATATTGGATAATTGCTGAGCATTCAGGTCCTTGATAACCAAATAAAATGGAAGGAACTGCAGATACTGTAAATCAGAAACAAAAACAGAAATTGCTGGAAAAGCTCAGCAGGTCTGGCAGCATCTGTGAAGAGAAATCAGAGTTAACGTTTTGAATCCCGTGACCAGAAACCAAACTTTGGTCTCAAGAATTCTCCTTGGAAATCCAACAAATGTGACAATTCTGTCCCCGACCCAGAGTTCTGATCTCTGAAACTCTCCAGAGCAACTTGATGGACTGTGACTGTGACAGATTCATCGCACATAATCATGGAATTCTGTCGCTCAGCTGATACAGAGCTGCAATCTTCACAGAAGATTGTTGTCAAATCTATGTGTTTCCTGAGTCACATCCTTCCTTCACATTTCAGAGGATGGCTTTGATAAATAAACGAAGATTGGATAATGCAGATTGCTGAGCTGGTACAAGAATGAGCTGGTCATTCTGCCTTGAATGTATCCGGATGGTTGGGAAAAGGGGCAGTATAATCAGGCCTGATTCTATTGTGTCAATGCATTTCAATGGAGGTAATTGTATCTGTTTGGGGGCAAAAGTTGGATGGTTGAGGTTGAATTGCAGAGTCCAGTTGGTGGGAGTAATTAGAATGTGTGGGTGGTGGTGTTTTCTGGTCAGTTCTGGTTTGGAGGATGGTTCTAACAGTCAAAGTGTTTGACAGGTCAGATAAGGGGAGGGTAAGGGGTGGGGCTGAAATCAGATAATCCATGATGTATGTTTGTCGTTTCAGCTGACAGGGTTCGGAGGGTCTGGAAGTTTGTGGGACTGGATCTGGAGGTTAGCTTTCACTCGGTCACTGAGTATTCAGAAGGTAATGTGTGGGTTTGGATAGTAATCACATGGACAAAGGAACAGAATGATAGATGGGAAAGGGGACTCAGTGTGTGTGATGATGCTATCAGGAGTTTAGTTACCCAAGAGGTGGTTGAAGCCCAGATTTAGCAAACAGCTGCCAGGAAACTAACGAGGACTTTGCAATGTCTGTGACTGAAACTCAGTGCAGAAGGCAGAGGATTGCTTTGAAATGTCTAAATAAACCAAGGTAGGATATCACAGGCTGGGGAGCTGGTACACAGAGAGCTGGGTGTTAAGCCTTGGGTGTTCTTAATGGTCAGGGAGAGGGATCGACAGAAGGTCATGGGAATTTGAAACGTGCAAGTCATATCATCAGGATTTCCATATGTATCTTACTTACATATCTAATCTTTAGTGATCTAGGGACCATGATAGTTTCAAAATATCCCATATCACTTCCCTCTGTGTTTCAAATGTCAGCACAGAGAAAATATTCACTGTCCTGTGTCCTCAGCAAGATTTTATTGCTCACTGTACAAAGTATTTATTGTTGAAATAAAACAAATTCTAGAAACAGGTGCATTGTTCATTGCAGTTTTATTATGTTCAGAGGGAAGGGCAGACTCAACTCAATGATGAAACATTCTTGCAATTAATTTATTTTGTTTGTTTGCCTTGTTCTGAGCCAATGGAAATGCATTATTTTCAATTGTAGCTTGATTTGGCTTGGTAGCTGGGCTTTAATTGCAAAACCCTCATATTAATTCCCAAACTTTACACAGGCTTTAACTGCTTAAACTGTACCCATTTGAGTAGGATCTGGCCCTTGTACAAAACTTGAACATGAACATCAGTCCTGAGCCACCAGAACAGAACTAGTGGGAGGTTCTGTCATTCAGCGGAGACCTTAAATTGTCATGAAAACTGAACATTGAACTCAAAATGGTAACGCTGTCTGTCTGTCTGTCTGTCTGTCTTTCTTTCCACAGACGCTGCAAACTTGCTGCATTCCCTCAGCACTTACTCTTTTTCCTTGTTTTAAATTGTCTCCCACCTGCACTCTCAAATGTCTTTATTGTTTAATGTATCAGCCATGGATTACTTGCAAACAGTGTCCCCTAAGACACAGATATGAACAGCTTTATCTTCAGATCTGACTAAAGGCAAAAACTGTGCATGTTGGAAATCAAAACAAACATCGAAAATGCTGGAGAAACTCAGCAGGTCTGACAGCATCCATGGAAAAAGAAACAGAGTTCTGAGGAACAGCCACGCTAGACTCAGTGTTAACTGTGTTTCTCTTGCCACAGATGTTACCAGAGCCTCTGAATTTCTCAGGCATGTTTTGAATTTGGTTCTTTCAGATCTCCAGTTCCATCTGCAGTTCTTTGTTTTCCTTTCTATTTGCAATGTATTATAAAATATTTCAAAACACAAAATAAAGTCCCATTTCCTATTCAAAAACTGCAGTCATTCCAAAAACAAAAAAAAACTCAGCAGGTCTGGCAGCATCTGTGGAGAGAAATCAGGAGTTAATGTTTTGGGTCCAGTCATCCTTGCTCAGAACAAAATTTGTCAGTGATTTTTCTTACAAACTAGCACAATATAACAAATAACCATTATTATTCCAGGAGGCATATTCCACCTTTAAGTCATGGTTCCAGAAAAACATACCTAGATAATTATTAAGTGCTTTCAAAAAATTAGGACAAAACATATTTGTCATTAATTCAAAATCCCATACATTTCACACACACATATATTTTACATCGAGTCTTTTGTAGCATCTCCCAGTTGAGGCGACCTGCAAATGCAGGAGAAAGTGAGGTCTGCAGATGCTGGAGATCAGAGCTGAAAATGTGTTGCTGGAAAAGCGCAGCAGGTCAGGCAGCATCCAGGGAACAGGAGAATCAATGTTTCAGGCATAAGCCCTTCTTCAGGAAGCCTTATGCCCGAAACATCGATTCTCCTGTTCCCTGGATGCTGCCTGACATGCTGCGCTTTTCCAGCAACACATTTTCAGACCTGCAAATGCATTCAAGCTGTCACTGATGCCTCTTTCTCCAGATTACACTTGATTACATCATTCACCCATAATAAGGACAGCCAAGCAACCTGGGGAGTGGAATTCTCTGCCATCACTACCTTCCCTCAGCTGTAGGGTGCCATAGCCTGTACCCATATTGCTTTCAGACTGCCCTATCACCAACCTGCAGAGCTGGAGAGTGGAAAGGTTTTGTCACTTCAACAATGTTTAACTTATATGGAACCATCAATGCCAGAGTTTGAAGGATTGTTTCAGACCGTCTTGGAGCTGCCATGATGTTGATGTAGAAGACAAGTCCCGAGATCCTGCCTCCTTCCAAAGACCTTGGGCCACAGAAGAAGAGCTGCAGGGAATTAAATGAAAAATTCTCTAAATTTGGTTCATAACATGTTTCTTTTCTTGTTATTCTTTCCAGGGATGTGGCTTTTTTGGTAAGGCTGCCATTTGTTTTCCATCCATTATTACCTTTGAACTGAGTGTCTTACTTGACTATTTCAGATGTCAGTTAAGAGCCAACGGAATTGCCATGGATCTGGAGTTTCACTAATAAACCTGTAATCTGAGGATCAATAATGGTTATATGGTCATCACAGGTAGTTTTTAAATCCAGATTTTATTGAATTCATATTTCACCATTACTGTGGTAGTATTCGACACCATGATTTCCAGAACAGTGGGTTAGTGCTCAGGATGGCCACATGACAATAATGCCATAAGAAACAGGAACAGGAGTAGGCCCTTAAGCTCTTGATCCTGGTCCACCATTCTATAGGATCGTGACTGATCCAACATTCCTCACTTTCACCTTCCCTGGAAGCCTTGATTCCCTGACTAATCAAGAATCTATCCATCTCAGCCTGAACTATACACAAGGACTCAGCCCCGACAGGGGGCACTGTGACAAGGACTTTCAAAGACACAAAGAGAAGAAATTCTTCCTCATTTCAGTCTTAAACTGGCACCCCTTGATTCTGAGACCATGCTTTCTGGTCCTAGACTCCTCCATGACAAGAAACCTCCTCTCAGCATTTTCCCTGTAAGACTCCTTAAGAATCCCATATTTTTCAGTTAGATCTTCTAAGTTCCAGTGAGTAGAGTCCCAACCTGTTTAGAATTTGCTATTTAGACAATGCCTGCTCTCTGGGGATTAGCCTAGGAGACCATCTCTCAACTGCCTCCAATGAAATTTCCCCAAACAAAGGGACCAAAACTGCCTACATTACTCAAGACTGATAGAAGTTTATAAAAGAATGATGGGTATGGATAGAGTTGATGCTACTTGTCTTTTCCCAAGGGTGGGTGTTTTAAGACTAAGGGGCACATTTTTAAAGTGAGAGGAAAGAGATTTTAAAAAGATGAGGAACTTTCTTTATGCATTGGGTGGTTCACATGTGGAATGAACTTCCTGAGAAAAGGGAGGATGTGGGTACAATTATAAGATTTAAAAGACATTTGGATAAGTACATGAGCGAGAAAGGGTTGGAGGGCTATGGGCAGGAGCAGGCAGGTGGAACGTGTTTAGTTTGGGATAATGTTCGGCAAGGCTTTGTTGGAACAGACGGTCTGTTTCCATGTTGTATGACTCTATGTGGTCTCACCAGTACTTTTGTCAGCTGCAGCAAGTCTTCCCTACTCTTACACTCCAATTTCCTTGAAATAAGGGTCTATGAATGTTATCAAGGTGCTAGTGCGTCCCTGAGGCAACGGCAAAATGAAGATACAATACTGCCCATGCTTCCACCAGGGCCATAGTTGAACAATCATAACTCAACCACTTCAAGCTGAGTTGGAAGCTCCAGTGGGGCATTGCAGTATAGATCAGAAATGGTGCACTATGCCTTTCTCAAGTGCAGTTGACAAACAGGGTGTGGACTGTCGGCAGAGGAAATAGGGGATCAGCAGTAATCTTCTGAGAGTGAAGATGAAGATAAAGACAAGGACATTGAACAGGGTGAACATACATGAGAGCAGACATACCTACATTGTAGGGTAATGCACTGTCAAAGACAAGAAAACAGAAAGAACTGAATTGCAACACACGTCTAGGATGAATAAACTGGGTTTAGACTTCCTCATGTATAATTGTTTTTGGTTATATGGTAGCAACCATGGTTCAGGCAAAATATATGTGGACCAAGTTATTTTTGTAATCATCCAACATTCCTGTTGCTGAGTAAATGTTTTCTTAATCATATTAATGTACACTTGGTGAAGGTAAAGGTAAAGTCCACATAGTCTGAGTAGACCATGGGTTGTTCTCATTACAGAGAGATGTGAATGCTCAGTTTGTACTGTCTAGTATCTACACATCATAGACCCTTCAAACTGTTGAGGAGATAGCAGCAGTCAGTGAGAAAGGGACACTAATATAGCTTGCTGCTAAAGTTCGGTCGTTTTATAGCCTGCAGTCAAAACACGTAATTCAATGTAATGTCATCTCTCACAATAGTAAGTTAATAGCATTCCTGAGGCATTTTATAAGAATGACCCCAGGAATGAAAAGCTTGTCACATGAGGAATGGCTGAGGACTCTGGGTCTGGACTCAATGGAGTTCAGAAGAGTGAGGGAGATCTGATTGAAACTTACAGAATACTGAGGCCCCGTGGTAGACTGGATATGGAAAGGTGTTTCCACGAGTAGGAGAGACTAGAACCAGAGGACATAGCCTCAGAATGAAAAGGTGATGCTTTAAAGCTGAGAGAAGCTATAGACCGGTAAGCCTGGCATTGGTGGCGGGCAAGTTGTTAGAGGGAATCCTGACGGATAGGATTTACATGTATTTGGAAAAGCAAGGACTGATTAGGAATAGTCAACATGGCTTAGTGTGTGGGAAATCATGTCTCACTAACTTGACTGAGTTTGTTCAGAGACGTAACAAAGAGGATTGATGAGGGCAGAGCGGTAGACGCAATCTATGTGGACTTCAGTAAGGTGTTCAACAAGGATCCCCATGGTAGACTGGTTAGCAAGGTTAGATCTCATGGAGTACAAGCAGAACTAGCCATTTGGATACAGAACTAACTTTGAAGGTAAAAGACAGAGGGCGATGGCGGAGAGTTGCTTTTCAGACTCGAGGCCTGTGACAGTGGTGTGCCACAAGGATTGGTGCTGGGTCCACTGCTTTTCATCATTTATATAATGATTTGGATGTGAACATAGGGGATACAGTTAGTAAGTTTGCTGATGACACCAAAACTAGAGGTGTATAGTGGATGGCAAAGAAGGTTACCTCAGAGTACAACAGGATCTTGATGAGATGGGCCAATGGGCTCAGGAGTGGTCCGTGTATGGAATGAACTGCCAGAGGAAGTGGTGGAGGCTGGTACAATTACAGCATTTCAAAGGCATCTGGATTGATATATAACGAGAAAGGTGCAGAGGGATATGGGCCAAGTGCGGGCAATTGAATCAAGATTAGGTTAGGAGAACTGGTCGGCATGGATGCGTTGGATTGATGGGACTGTTTCTGCATTGTACATCTCTATGACTCTGTAACCCCTCCATCCAGTACACTCCTCCCTATCTCTGTAACCTCATCCAGCCCTGACACCTTCCCTAATTCCAAAACCTCCTCCACCCCCTACACCCCACCCTATCTCTGAAACCTCCTCCAGTCCCAATAACCCTCTCTTAGCTGTAACATCAATGCTCATTATCACTCCATGATGTCAGCCCTCCTGCGATTCCAGGCTCTTGACCATCCCCTAATTCCATCACTCCACCGGCCTTCAGCTGCTTGGGCCCTCTATGTTATCATCTCAGAAGACTTTGAGCAATTTGCATTTCCCTTCTCTGATGAATCCTGTCCATTTTTCCTGGAAACAAACCTATGGATTTACTAGAGTAATTCAGGAAGGGTCCCTCAACAGCACCTTGTAAACCCAACATCAATATCACCTTGAAGACAAGGCCAGCAATATGACACAACACTACTCCTTCTGCAGTTACTCTCCACTTCACCCTTAATCCCAACTTTGAAATTAACCATCCTTCCTTCAGTTTTTCTGGGACAGAATCCTGGAGCTCTCTCCTCATGTGACTTTGCATTTGTGGTCAGGGTTCTTAAAACACAAGGACAGTGGAGTTAAAGAGGAGAGTTCCTTATCATTTATGCTGTAGAGATTAGGGGGATGGGTAACAAGGCTGTCCCAGTCAGTGATGCCCACTTCATGTGAATCCACAAACAAGCATGTCATCGTGATGTTGCCATGGGAATGCACATTACATTCATGTTCTGAGGGATACACAGGAATAGTAGGAAATGAGACTTGGTCGAATCAGTTAAAGAGCCAAGATGTTTCACATCAGTGTCCCAGCGAGATGTGGACAGTTACAAGGGGAGTCAGGGTGAAACAATGCCTGCTGGAGTGTGATGACCTTCATTGTTTCAGCTCTCTGAATATTGGAGTTGGGATGGTGTGCTGAGGTTGGACAGGAAGTTGGTAAGACCAGTTCTGGAAGACTGTGTCCTGTTCTGCTCACGCTGCTGTAGGAAGGATATTATTAAACTGGAGACGGTTCAGAAAAGATTCACCAGGATGTTGCCAGGAGTGCAGGGTTTGAGATATAAAAATAGACCGGAGAGTCTGGGGACATTTTACAAAGAACATTACAGCACAGGAACAGGCCCTTCAACTCTCCAAGCCTGCACTGACACATTTTGCCTTCCATATTAAAATTGTCTTCACTTACAGGATCCGTATTCCCTTGTTCCCTTCCTATTCATGCCTGCTGCTGGATGCTTCTTGAAAGCTACAATTGTGTCTGCTTCCATTGTTTGTTCTGGCAGTGTGTTCCATGAACTCACCACCCTTTCCATGATAAACATGCCTCACATATCTCTTTAGAACACCCCCTGACCCCTGCACCTTGAACCTGTGTCCCTGAGTAACTGACTCTTCCACCCTGAGAAAAGGCCTCATACTTTCCACCCTATCCATGCCCATTCACAATTTTACAAACCCCTCAACCTCCTGCATTCTAGTGGAAATAAACCCAGTCTATCCAATCTTTCTTCACAGGTAAAATTACCCCATTCCAGGCAACGTCCTGGTCAACATTTTCTGTCCCCTCTCTGAAGGATCCACATCAGAACTGTACGTGTTTTTCACTGCAACATAGGAAATTGAGGGGTGACCTTGTTGAGGTTTATAAAATCATGACAGTGATTGATAAGGTGAATGACAAGGGTCTTTTCCCTAGTGTGGGGGAGTTCAGACTCAGGGCCATGTTTGTAAGGTCAGAGGAAAAAAATTTAAAGATTGAGGAGCAACTCTTTTTTCCCCAGAGTGGTTTGTGATGGAATGTATGTGGGCACAGTTACAATGCTTAAAAGATGCCAGCTCTTGATGCCAGTCATATTTTTCTCTATTCTGTGCTACTGAATGCCCAAATTTCTGTGACATGCATTTCCGGAGGACTAACATGGCAAGGGAGTACATGTTAAATAGGAGGACCCTGGCAAGCACAGAAGATTAGACAGATCCTGGTTTGTGTGTCCAGCCATCCGTGAAGGCGGCAGGATAGACAGGTAAGGGAATTAAGAAGGGTCAAAGCCACTGAATACATGAGCAGGGAGGTGTCATGTTGGAGCTTTACAGGATTTTGGTGAGACCACAGCTGGAATACTGTGTGCAGTTCTGGTCACCGCATTATAGGAAGGATGTGATTGTACTGGAGGGGGGGCAAAGGAGATCCACCAGGATGTTGCATTAGATTGAGCATTGCCTAAACCTGCAGGAGTGTTCTGCTGTGTGTGTGTGGGGATATGGTAACCCACCTAACCTGGACATTATGGGCAATTCAGCATGGCCAATCCACCTAACTTGAACATCTTTGAAATCAGAGCACCCGAAGGGTACCCAAGCAGACAACATGCAAAACTCCACACAGCCATCCAAGGCTGGAATCAAACTCTGGTTCCTGGCACTATGCTCCCTCAATGCTAACCTCTGATCCACTTTCGGCCAGGGGCATTTTTTTTTATTCATATCAACTCGCTGTGCTCAGGTTCACTGCTTTATTATGAACGATCAAATCACTATAATTCCAATTTCGCATCAGAGAGAGAGAGAGAGATGACGGGTGGTGAAGTTTGATTTAATTTGATTTACTATTGCCACTTTTTTTCAAATAAATCCATGGGATGGGGGGCACCGTTAGCCAGGCCAGTGTTTATTGGCCATCCCTAATAGCCGAGACGGCAGTTAAGAGTCACAATACAAACAAGTAACCACTTTCCCGTCTCTTGGTCTCTCTTCATCCAAGGGTTACCCCTCCCACATTGTTGTGGGCTCGATGGCAGGTTCCTTCCTGAAAGAGCATCTCAGCCCAGGCTGGGGCGTGGGTCCAATAGGACTTGGCTGGCTCTGTGTCTCTCTGGTTGTAGGTTCTCCGATCCAGACTATCGCGATCCTCTCGTTTACTTCACCCGGGCAACACCGGTCCAGGAACGGCCGGAGAGAAGCAGAGACGGGGGAAGGAAACGCCTGTAGCCAGGCAGGCAGACAGGAGCGAGAGGAGCCCGGACTCCGAGAGAGAAACAACGGAACATTGGCTGGGTTTCAACCAGAGGAGGGCGGGAGGAGTTACTGAGAGAGACAGAGAGAGGAGTTACCGAGAGAGAAAGAGAGTTACAGAGGGAGAGGGAGGAGAGGAGTTACTGAGGGACAGCGAAAGAGAGGAGTTAGTGAGAGAGAGAGAGGAGTTACAGAGGGAAAGAGAGAGAGGAGTTACTGAGGGAGAGGGATGAGTTAGTGGAGGAGAGGGATTACAAAGGGAGAGGGGTTATAGAGGGAGAGGGGTTACAAAGGGGTCACAGAGAGAGGGAGAGGTGTTAAAGTGGGAGAGGAATTCCAGAGGGAGAGCAGTTCCGGGGGAGAGGGAGTGAAAGTCGGAGTCATTCGTTGAATCTTGGGAAAAGGAAAGACAAGGAGAGGGGACTGGCTGCTGCGACCTCTACAGCAAATTGCAGTCACTCCTTCCCCACGGCCTGGTGGAGGCAGTGCTGCCCAGCACAGAGAGCATCCATTCTGCATTTGCCTATCGCCTATAAGCTGCGGACACTGCCCTCTGGAAAGTGCTATGCCCAAGCTGAGCCAGCGTTGTACCCGCTGGTCGTGCCTCAGATCAGCGCTGTGTGTGCTCAGTGTGGTCTTGTTGTGCCAATGGCTGCTGGTCCAGAGAGGAGGAGGCAGGCTGACCCTCAGGCTGGTGAAACCAGGCGCCAGTCCAATGCAGGAACACCTTCTGCTGGTCGAGGAGAACTCCACCTGCTGGCAGATCATCCAGGGGGACAGGCAGGAGGTGGAAAGGGCCCTCCTCAACTCCATTACTGTCTCCCTCAAGCACCAAGCCGTCACTGAGGGAGATTATCTGAACATGACCCGAAATTGCAGATCGTTTGTGAGGGCCCGCAAGTATATCACTGTCCCCCTGAGCCCTGAGGAGGAACACTTCCCCTTGGCTTACTCC
Organism: Chiloscyllium plagiosum; assembly: GCF_037043375.1. Lineage (NCBI taxonomy): Eukaryota > Metazoa > Chordata > Chondrichthyes > Orectolobiformes > Hemiscylliidae > Chiloscyllium > Chiloscyllium plagiosum. Next base: position 35,938,410 of record NW_028270185.1, on the reverse strand, counting down.
ATGGTCATCCACCAGAGCATTGAGATGTTCGAGAGGCTTCTACGGAGCATTTACGCCCCACAGAACGTCTACTGTATCCACGTGGACCGCAAATCCCCGAGTCAATTTCATGCCGCCGTTCGGGCCATCGCTTCGTGTTTTCACAATGTCTTTGTTGCAGCCAAGCTGGAGTGGGTCACCTATGCTGGATGGAGCAGAATTCAGGCGGATCTCAACTGCATGAAGGAGCTGCTGGAGAGCCCTGTCCCCTGGAGGTACTTCATCAATGTGTGTGGCCAAGACTTCCCCCTGAAGACCAACCGGGAGATAGTCCGCAGCCTCAGAGCTCTGAACGGCTCCAACGTGATTGAGTTGGATCCTGCACCAGGGTTCAAAAAGGTAATCGCCTTCCTGTCTGCTGGACCTCTCTTCATCCAAGTGTTTTCCATCCTTCCTCCCTCCCTCCCTCCATCATCTCTCTCTCTCTCCCCTCCAGTCATTCACTCCTGCCTGTACAAAGAGACACAGGGTTGTCAAAACAGTTCAATTGCATGGAGGGAGGTTCAGAATGTACAAAGGAATATAGAGGAGTTGGAGAGTTGAGCTGAAAACAGAGTAGAAGAGCAATTGACGTTTCAGGTCGGAAACTTTCATCAGAACCCGGGGAGAGGAAGGGGCTGCAGAATAAATGGAGGTGTGGGGCTGGGGAAAGGTGGATGGGATGGCGATTGGTGGATGCAGGGGGGAGGTGGCTGTGATTGGACAGTGAATGGGGTGGAGCAGATGGGTGGAAAGGAAGATGGTCAGGTGAAAGGGATGGGGTAGAAAGAGAGGGCTGGGCCTGGGATAGGGATAAGGAGGGATATAGACTGATTAGAAGAGTATACAGGAATGTAGGTAGGTTAAGAGTGTAGGAGAAAGTGAGGACTACAGATGCTGGAGATCAGAGACAAGAGTGTGGCACTGGAAAAGCACAGCGGGTCAGGCAATATCTGAAGAGCAGAAGAATCAATGTTTCAGACATAAGCCCTTCATCAGGAATGAGGCTTGTGGACCCGGGGGTTGAGAAATAAGTGGGATGGGTGTGGGGCTGGGGATGGAAGGTAGCTGGGAATGTGATAGATAGATTAAGATATGCAGGGGGGGGGGGGGCGGAAGAGGTTGTGGAAGGTGGAGTGGACAAGTGGGAAGGAAGATGGACTGGTCAGGAGGGTGGTGCTGAATTGGAGGCTTGGGACTGCGATAAGTTGGGGTGGGGAAATGAGGAAACTACTGAAATCGACATTGATCCACCTGGTTGCAGGGTTCCAAGGTGGAATATCCAGGTGTCAGCTGGTAAAGGTTTGGTGACGGAGGAGGCTCAGAACCTGCATTCCCTTGGTGGGAGGGGGAGTTATAGTGTTCAGCCACGGGGCAGTGGGGTTGGTTGGTGGGTGTGGGTGTGCCAGAGATGTTCTCTGTAACAATCTACAAGTCAGAGTTCTGTCTCCCTGCTGTAGAGGAGACCACATGGGGTGCAATGGATGCACTAGATGACATTGGTGGAGGTACAAGTATATTTCTGTCAGATGTGGAAGGATCCTTTGGAGCTTTGGACGGAGGTGAGGGGGAGGTGTGGATGCAGGTTTTGCACTTCTTTCAGAGGCCAGGGAAGGTGCCAGGTGGGGAGGGTGCGTTGTTAGGGGGTGTGAATATGACAAAGGAGTTGCAGAGGGAATGGTCACTGAAATACAGATGGAGTGCAGAGGGAAATATGTCCCTAATGGTGCAGACTGTTTGTAAGTGGCAGAAGTGGTGGAGGATAATGCAATGTATCCGGATGTTGGTGGGGTAGAAGGTGAGGACCAAGGGGTTCTGTCCCTGTTGCATTGGAAGGGGTGTGGTTCAAGGGTCAAGGTACAGGAAATGGAGCAGATGCACTGGAGGTCATTGTCAACCATGTGGGAGAGGAAATTGTAGTTTTTGAGGTAGGACGCCATCTGGGATATTCTGTGGTGGAATTGGTCCTCCTGGGAACAGATGCAGCAGAGGCAGAGAAATTGGGAATAAGGGATAGTGTTTTTACAGGGGCAGGGTGGGAGGAGGTGTATTTCAGGTAGCTATGGGAGTTGGTGGGTTTGTAGTAGATGTCTGCGATTAGTCGGTTGCCAGAGATGGAGAGGTCCAGGAAGGGGAAGGAAGTGTCCGAGATTGTAAATTTGAGGTCAGGTTGGAAGGTGTTGATAGAATTAATGAACTTTTCAACCACCTCATGCAAATACGAGGTAGTGCCAATCCAGTCATCAATGTAGTGGAGGAAAAGATGGGGAATGGTGCTGATAGATGTAGAGGCAGGCATAGTTGGGGCCCATGCGGGTGCCCATGGATACCCCTTAAAAGTTAAGAGTGAACAGAAGAATGTAAGTTTGGTTCAGAGCATGTAAAGGATTGTTCTTAGGTTGATAGTGAAATAGTCTCACAAACTTGATTGAGTTTTTTGAAGAAGTAACAAAGAGGATTGATGAGGGCAGAGCAGTAGATGTCATCTATATGGACTTCAATAAGGTATTCAACAAGGTTCCCCATGGGAGACTGATTAGCAAGGTTAGATCTCATGGAATACAGGGAGAACTAGCCATTTGGATACAGAACTGGCTCAAAAGGGAGAAGACAGAGGGTGGTGGTGAAGGGTTGTTTTTAAGACTGGAGGCCTGTGACCAGTGGAGTGCCACAAGGATTGGTGCTGGGCCCTCTACTTTTTGTCATTTACATAAATGATTTGGATGCGAGCATAAGAGGTACAGTTAGTAAGTTTGCAGATGACACCAAAATTGAAGGTGTAGTGGACAGCGAAGAGGGTTACCTCAGATTACAACAGGATCTGGACCAGATGGGCCAATGGGCTGAGACGTGGAAGATGGAGTTTAATTCAGATAAATGTGAGGTGCTGCATTCTGGAAAAGCAAATCTTAGCAGGACTTATACACTTAATGACAAGGTCCTAGGGAGTGTTGTTGAACAAAGAGACCTTGGAGTGCAGGTTCATAGCTCCTTGAAGCAGAGTCGCAGGTAGATAGCATAGTGAAGGCAGCGTTTGGTATATGCTCCTTTATTGATCAGAGTATGGAGTACAGGAGTTGGGAGGTCATGTTGCGACTGTACAGGACATTGGTTGTAATATTGCGTGCAATTCTAGTCTCCTTCCTATTGGAAAGATGTTGTGAAACGTGAAGGGATTCCAAAATGATTTACAAGCATGTTGCCAGGGTTGGAGGTTTTGAGCTATAGGGAGAGGCTGAACAGGCTGAGGCTGTTTTCCCTGGAGCGTCAGAGGCTGAGGGGTGACCTTATAGAGGTTTACAAAATTATGAGGGGCATGGATAGGATAAATAGACAAAGTCTTTTCCCTGGGATCGGAGAATCCAGAACTAGAGGGCATAGGTTTAGGGTGAGAGGGGAAAGATATAAAAGAGATCTAAGGGGCAACTTTTTCATGCAGAGAGTGGTACGCGTATGGAATGAGCTGCCAGAGGATGTGGTGGAGGCTGGTACAATTGCAACACTTAAAAGGCATTTGGATGAGTATATGAATAGGAAGGGTTTAGAGGGATATGGGCCGGGTGCTGGCAGGTGGAACTACATTGGGTCGGGATATCTGGTCGGCCTGGACAGGTTGGACCGAAGGATCTGTTTCCATGCTGTAAGTGGGTACTGCAGATGCTGGAGATTACAGTCAAGATTAGAGCAATGTTGGAAAAGCACAGCAGGTCAGGCAGCATCCGAGGAGCAGGAAACCCCTACATCAGGAATAACTTCACAGAGGCCATTATCCAGTCACCAACTCACCCTTTTGTTTTCACATGGAGTCCTTGACACGGATCCAGCTTCCTCAGAGCTAGCTCAGAGTGAACAGAACATCTGATCGTCCTGTTTATTTTTTTTCGGAATAGCAGTCGAAGTTGTCCCCAGGTATAGGTAGGCCAGGCAGCAGCAGCAGGGGTGCAGGCGAGGCCTATGCTTCAGTAGCAGGAGCAGGCCCAGACTGTAGCAGCAGTGGTGGTAGTAGCTGCCTGTGCAGCTGAGCACAGCTTCAAATTAACAGAAATAAGCAGAAAGAAACCCCAGAAAACAATCACATTCAAACTATGAAAAATAAATTAAAATTAAACTCCTCCTCAGTAGGAAGACACCAACAGCAGCACATAAGACACACTGAGGCTGTTTCGAAGTCAGTCTCCTCTCAAGAGGTTTGAAGAGTCCTTCATATGCTGATCCAGCTTCCCGAGAGCCAACTCTCAGTGAGCAGATCCCTTGACATGCCTGTTTATTTTTCTTCCACTAACACCCGACAGCCGTCATGCTTATTTTTCCCAAGTACCCATGTCGTGTGTAGGTGTCAGATGCCGTGAAAAATAACAAGAGTGTAAATCTTAATTTATGTGGGAAATAGAACCCACTCACTTCATAATTTCAGTCCAAGACAAGATCTGCAGCAGCAGTATCATCTGATATACTCTTGCAAGACTGGTGTCTACAAGGTAGGCACACAGTACAAAACCTTAATACAATTCATTTCTCTTTCCCTCCTCCCATTATTCTAAACCCAGCAGCCATTCCTCTTGTTTATCTCTTGCCTTATCTGGCCTTGTGTGTAACAGTACAGGTTTTGCTTGGCCATTTTACCACATCCCTCTGTGGTCTATTGTTAGCGTATATCCTCCTTCACTGCCATCTGCTTCCTTGCTTGCTAAAGCAACATTTCCTCTCATTCTTCGTCCACACTGAGCCTTATGACCTCTTGATTGTGGTTTTTCTTTTTGCAGAAGTGGGAAACAGATGCTTATAACTGTTTGTACAAGCATATCTAGCTTAACCTACACTCCCCTTCCTCTTTCATGATTCAGCTTTGTGATTTTTGCAGACAACATTTATAATTGCTCCTCACAATTTATATTCCATCACCAGGAAGGAAACAGACAGTCCTATTTATTTATATTTTAGTAAACAATTCACAGTTTATACAAACAATTACATTTACAGCTGTATACAGAGAAACAGCAATTTTACAAGGGAGGGGAATGACAAAGCCAAGCCCCAAACCCTGACATTCAACCAGTTTTCAGGGAAATTAGGACAAACCTCAAATCCCAGTTTCAATCATTATAAACAGTAACAATGACATTCATACATAAAAGACAGTCCACTTGGGTAAGAAACAGAGCATACAATACAGACCCCCCAAAAACCAGTGAGCCTCCCCCCCTCCACCCTAATCCCTCCCACCTTCCGGCCACTCTAAGGCAGCCCGCCCCATGCACCTTCCGGCTCTCGGTCCGCCCTGACACACCTTTTGACCGCCCTAGTACCCACCTGGAGTGACCCACCTTCTAGCTCTCGTTCTGCCCCTACGTACCATTGGGCTCTCACCCACCCTGATGCGCCATCTGGCCAGTGGCTATCCTGGCACACCTTTCGGCCACCTCTAGGACAGCCTGTCCCCTTCCCTGGGACGACAGCGTGCAGGGCAGCCCACAAGCCTTCTGGATCGCAGCCCGCCCCTACGCGCTTTCTGGCTCTCGGCTGCTCTGACACAGCTTTCGACCACCTCTAGGACAGCCCATCCCGATTACCCCTTTTCAGGATGACAGTGGTCAGAACGGTCTATCCACCATCTAGCTCTCGGGGAGACTGTCATCAGGGTGGCCTACCCACCGTCCAGCTTTCGGGACAGCCTACCAACCTTCAGGTTCACAGGATGGCCTACCCACCCTCCGCCTTTCGGGGTGACAGCTTTCAGGACGACCCATGAGCCTCCCAGCTCACAGTAAGGCCTGCCAGACCCAGGGACATACAATACAGTGCAGATTCCTGAAGAAGGGCTCATGCCCGAAACGTCGATTCTCCTGCTCCTTGGATGCTGCCTGACCTGCTGCGCTTTTCCAGCAACACATTTTCAGCTCTGATCTCCAGCATCTGCAGTCCTCACTTTCTCCTCCAGTGCAGGTGATAAGCCCAACAAACCATATGACAGTTAATTACCAACAAACAGAGTCCTTTCTAGTCCAGAGTCCATTAGTACAGGCATTTTTCTTCAAAATGTAGAGCCCATTTCCAGGCCTGAGGGGTGGAGAGAGTGCCATACAAGGCCTTGATGAGACCACATCAGAATCAGTCTGTACATTTTTCTCTCATTTAAAATAATTACATTGACAGCAAGTTTCACCTGCCTTTTTCCTGGGAATGAAGGGTTTATCTTATGAAGGAAGGTTGAACAAATTGGCTTTTACACATTTAAGTTTGGAAATCTGAGAGATCTTTTTGAAATGTATAAATTTCTCTGAGGGGACATGATAAGGTGGTTGATGGGACATTGCTTTCTCTTGTAGGTTTGACAAGATGTTTTGTAGAATAAGATATCGTCAGAGTCCTACAGCACCGAAACATACCCTTTCGTCCAACACATCCATGCCAACCAGGTATCCTAATTGGAACTAGTCTCATTATCCTGTGTTTGGTCCATATTCCTCTAAACTTGTCCTATTTATGTCGTCTGTTAAATCTTGTGATTGTACCCACTACATCAATTCTTTTTGGCAACTTGCTCCGTATTTGTACCACCCTCAGGTCTCACCTTAAACCTATGCCCTCTGGGTTTGGACTCCCCGATCCTGGGGCTATTCATTTTTATTGATTTCCCCCACAATTTTATAAATCTCTATATGGTCACCCTTCACCCTCCAATACTCTGGTGAGAAAAGTCCTAGCCTATCTAGCCTCTCCTTATAACTAAAATCCTGCAGTCCAGGCAACATCTTTGTAAATCTATTCTGCAGTTTAACAACACCCTTCCAACAGCAGGGCGATCATAAATTTTCCCAGTACTCCAAAAGTGACCTCACCAATGCCTTGCAGAATTATTTTCCCCTGAGAGGGCTGTTGCACTGTGTAAATCTCTTCTGTACAAAGTTGTGAAGGCTGAGTTGATGAAGTTATGAAAGGGTGAGTAAGGTGACCTTTTTTTAAAAAAAGATAAGGACCCCGGGGCAACCGATAGAAATGTGGATTGAAATTGCAACCAGAAGAGCAGTGATCTTCTTGAATGGTGGAGCAGACTGGAAGGGGCGAATGGCTGACTTTTGCTATGATATTGGTGGAGACAGATTATGCCTTAGTTCAAGTAAAGATTGGGGAGTTTTCTGACCACTCAGCTAAGGAAAGGATAACATGAACTTTGAAGTTAATCTCCCTCTGCGTCAGTCACAGAATTAAAGAATTCTTGCGGAAGGATACCCTTCAGCCCATCATGTCTGTAATTATTCCACATCTCGTACCAATCTCCTGCATTCCACACTCAACTCTGGCAACATCCTTGTAAATCTTTTCTGAACCTTTTCAAGTTTCACAACATCCTTCCTATAGCAGGAAGACCAGAATTGCATGCTGTATTCCAGAAATTGCCAAACCAATGTCCTGTTCCGCCACAGCATGACCTCCCAACTCCTACACACAATGCACTGACCAATAATGGCAAGCGTAGCAAACAACTTCTTCACTAACCTGTCTATCTGTGATTCCATTTTCAAGAAACTATTAATCTACATTCCAAGATCTCTTGTTTCATCATCACTCCCCAGACTTTACCATGAAGTGTATTATTCCTGCCCTGATTTGCCAAACCAAAATGGAGCACCTCACATTTATCGACATTAAACTCCATCTGACACTCCTCGGCCTATTAGCCCATCTGATCAAGATCCTGTTGTACTCTGAGTTTGATTTGAAATATTACTCTGGATGTAGGTTTGCTCGTTGAGCTGGAAGGTTCATTTTCAGATGTTTTGTCACCATACTAGGCAACATCTTCAGTGAACCTTCCAGCTCAGCGAGCAAACCTACATCTAGAACCTCAACCTGAGCTACAAACCTTCTCAAACCTTGCTGATATATTACTGTCATGTATAATCGAGTTACAGTAAAAAATGTTGTCTTATGTGCTTTACAGACAGATATTGATAGGTTAAGTTGGCAAAAATGTTGGCAAATGGAGTGCAATGTGGGAAAATGTGAAGTTGTTCATTTGGAAGGGAAATCAAAAGAATGGAATATTATTTAAATGGAGAAAGCTTCAGAAAGCTGCAACACAAAGGGACTTGGGGCAACTAGTGAATGAAACATGGAAAACTTGCACACGGGGGCAGCAGGTAATTGGGAAAACTAATGGAATATTGGACGAAAACAGAAATTTCTGGAGAGACTCAGCAGGTCGGGTAGCATTCGTGGAGAGAAAACAGAGTCAATGTTTTGAGTCTGGTGACCTTTCTTCAGAACTGAAGTGGAATGTTTGCCCTTATTTGAAGGGGGGTTGGAGTATAAAAGTCAGGAAGTCTTACTGCAACTGTGCAAGGTGCCTGTGAGAGCACATCCGGAGTACTGTGAGCACTTCTGGTCACCTTATTTAAGAAAACATGTTGTTTCATTGGAGGAAGTTAAGAGAATATTCACTAGGATGGCCCCCATTATGGAGGGATTGTCTTAAAAACAAAGGGCTAAACAGGATTCTACTCACTGGAGTTTAGAAGAATGAGAGGTGACCTCATTGAAATGGACAGGATTAAGGGGCTTGACTGGGTAAATGGTGAAAGGATGATTATCCTCATGGGAGAGTCCAGGACCAGGGGAGGGGGTATTGTCTCAGAATAAAGGGACACCAGTTTAAGACTGAGATGAGGTGGAATTTCTTCTCTCAGAAGGTTGTGAATCTTTGGAATTCCTTGCCACAGAGAGCTGTCCTTGTATCTATTTAAGGCTCAGATGGACAGATTCTTGTTCAGTTGGGGAATTAAGCGTTACGGGGATAGGGCAAGAACATGGACTTGAGGAATGTTGAATCAGCCACGATCCTAGTGAAGCTGGCTTGAGTGACCAAATGGCCGACTCCTGTCCCGACTTGTTAATGGTCTTACATTTACTGATGAAACTGTTCAAAGACGTTATCGCACAACTCTGGAGCAGAAGCGACTTGAACCTGTGTCTCCAAGGCTCACACCGCATGGATCCTAGTTTACTTTATATCATGCACTTGTCATTCATGCTGGTATTATGGCTGCAATTCGCACCAACCTGCCTTAGATCAAATTAATGAAGCGAAGCCAATGCAGGTTTTCAAAAAGTAAGTCTCCAACCTCGTATCATGCATTGATGTGAGAATTTGAATGCAGAGAATGTTGTCTGAACTGGATTCAATGAAGTGTTTCACTAGGCACTAGATAAAAATGGCTGGACAACAAAATTGACAACACAAGCCCTGATTCATGGATCTTGTTTTGGACAAGAGGTTGGTAGGTTGGTAGGTGGGAATGATTCACACAGCTGGGACATATAAACATCAAGACCCGGAGCAGAAGAAGATGATTTGGCCCTCCATGAGGCCCACCATACTATATGATCCTGGCTAACCCTCTATCTCAATGCCATACTACCACTTTCTCCCCATGCCTTTGATGCTTTTGAAACCTAAATATTTGTTAATCGCATTCTTGGATATATTCAATGACTCAAATTCCACAGCTTTCTGTGGTACAGAATTGAATAACTTCACTATTCTGTAAGTTAAATGTTTCCGCATCTCAGCCCTAAATAGACGACTGCTTTTATTCAATATGTCAGTGATATCAATCTTGGAGTATGTGGCAAAATGCCCATATTCGGGGCAATGATAAACCTGGAGGATTGGCAAATGGTGAGGATGATGTGAATTGTCCGGAGTCACCACAATGAACAGACAGCTTCCAGTCAGAGATGAATACAGAAGAGTGTAAGGTGATATGTTTTGGGAGAAGGATGTGGAGAGGTAATAGAAATGCAATGGCACAATCGTAAAGAGTGCGAAGGATTAGAGGGATCTAGCGATAAACATTCATCAACATTAGAAGATGGGGGAGGCCATAAGAGGGTAGAAAAGCAGAAGGCTTCATAAATAGAGGCATTGATGCCAATAAATGGTTGAGTTATGCTGCATGTCAAATTGGTTTAGCCCCAGTTGGATTGTTGTGGTCATTTCCGGTGACTATAAAACGATGTGAGGGCCCTCAGGACAGGGAGGAGATTTCGCAGAATGGTGCCAGGGTTTAAGTTGGATGGCTCAGTTGGAAAGGTCAACGATGCTCCCATTGGAACAAAGGAGATTGGGGTGAAGTTTATTCAATGGGTACAGGGTGAGCACTCGGTAATGAAGACAAGGAAATATACTTCACTGTTCACTGATTGTACAAGTGCAATGGAATGCAGATGTAAGATTTTGGGTTAAAGGCATGGTAGGGAGATCGGAGGAATTGAAATGCAAATGAAGCCAAAACTACATTTGTATGAGATGATGGCAAGTTCCGATGCAAGTTGAATGAAAATAAAAGAACTGCTCCCATACATACAAGGAACAAGAGTAGACCATTGGCCCATTTGATCCTGTTCCACCATCCACATTCCTGCATACCATCGATAATCTATCCTTTCCTTGGTAACCAAACATCAGGATGTTTTGATGTTCCTGAAGAAGGGCTCATGCCCGAAACGTCAATTCTCCTGTTCCTTGGATGCTGCCTGACCTGCTGCGCTTTTCCAGCAACACATTTTCAGCTCTGATCTCCAGCATCTGCAGTCCTCACTTTCTCCTCAAGGATCCATATCTGTCATGCATGATGCCACAAGGACCGAGGATAAAAGATATCTTTTGACACAATGTAAATAAAGTGTCTTGTGTCTTGTGGAAGGGGTGGCACGGTGGCTCAGTGGTTAGCACTGTTGCCTCACAGCGCCAAAGACCTGGGTTCGATTCCAGACTTGGGTGACTGTCTGTGTGGAGTTTGCACATTCTCCCCATGTCTGCGTGGGTTTCCGCCGGGTGCTCTGTTTTCCTGCCACAATCCACAAAGATGTGCAGGCCAGGTAGATTTGTCGTGCTAAATTGCCCATAGTGTTCGGGTGCATTAGTCAGGGGTAAATATCATGTAGGGTAATGGGTGTGGGTGGGTTGCTCTCCAGAGGATTGGTGTGGACTTGTTGGGCCAAATGGGCTGTTTCCATACTGTAGAGAATCTAATGTGTGGTGTCCTTCACTCTGAGGGAGGAGCTTTGGATTCAAGTCCTACTCCAGGAGCTGATGGCCATAGGAAGGTGTCTTCATTGCTATTGTGAGACACTCAAGGGTATGGGCCAAGTGCTGCAAAATGGGATGAGAATAGCTCAGAGCTTGTCTTTTTGACCAGTGCAGACATGATGGGCTGAAGGGCAACTTATTATTTTGGTGCTCTAAACCTCAATAACCAGAGAGTATGGAGTCATAGCATCATACAGTATGGAACAGACCCTTCAGTTCAACCTGTCTGCGCTGACCAGTCATCCCAATCTGACCTAGTCCCATTTGCTAGCCTTTGGCACATATCTCTCTCACCTATTCCTATTAATGTTCACATCTAGACGCCCTTTAAATATTGTCATTGTACCAGCCGCCTCCACCATCTCTTGGTAGCTCATTCCAGGCACACATCACCCACTGCGTGAAAACGTAACCCCTCAGGTCTTTCCCCTCTCACCTTAAACCTATGCTTCTAGTTTTGGACTCCCCCATCCTTGGGAAAAGACCTTTGGCTATACAGCCGACGTGGAAGGAATCAAAATGGGGCAAGAACAGAAAAGGAGGTCAGCTAAACAATTCTGAGCAGCAACAGAAAAGTGCAGCCAAGCATATATGCAAGCTAGCTAGCTTACTGAAACTGGCTCCAGTTAAGTGAGAAGGCAGGAAGACCGAAACAACACTCAACAGGTGTTGTAGAAGTCTAAGATCAATGATCTAATGCTAAACGTCACGTACCTAGATCAGGATCTGATTGATCAGTTGTGTCGCTAAGGCTTGAAATCAAAATGTAATTCATGAAAAGGGAACACTGATTTGTGTGTAAAAGTGTGATTGCAACTGCCTGTTTCAGACTCTCCAGGCAAGGGAGGGCTTTGACCCAGCTAGTTGAGTCTTCTTGCATGTATGTGAAAAAGGAAGCTGTGTGAAGTGTACTATCATCCGGCTGATCATTTCAACATCTATCCATGCTCCTCCTGATTTTATGAACTTCTGTAAGGGTACCCCTCAGCATCCGACACTCCAGGGAAAATAGCCCCAGCCTATTCAACCTTACTGTAGCTCAAACCCTCCAATCTCAGCAACATCCTGGTAAATCTTTTCTGCACCCTCTCAAGTTTAACAACATCCTTTCTTTCGAAGGGCGACCAGAAGTGTATGCAGTATTTTAAAAGTGGCCTCACCAATGTCCTCTACAGACACTTGTTAATGGCAAAGGCATATCAGAGATAGTCAAAGGTACTCCTACTTATAGACAATAGGTGCAGGAGTAGGCCATTCGGCCCTTCGAGCCAGCAACACCATTCATTATGATCATGGCTAATCATCCACAATCAGTATCCTGTTCCTGCCTTATCCCCATAACCCTTGATTCCACTATCTTTCAGAGCTCTATCCATCTCTGTTACAGCTGCAACATTACATCCCAACTCCTATATTCAATGCACTGACCAATGAAGGTAAAGGTATCAAATACCTACTTCACCACCCTGTCTATCTGCAATGCAACTTTCAAAAAACTATATCCCTGCACACCATGTCCTTCTCTCTAAGGCAAAAGCTCTGTGTTCAAGTCCCACTCCAGGAGTTGATGACCACAGGAAAGTGTCTCCATTGCACTGGTGAGGCATGAAAGGTGATGTTTCCCAGTGCTGGAAAAATGAGACTGGAGTTCAAGGAGCCTGTTTTGCCAGCGCAGACACGATGGGATGAAGGATTTATTTTTCTAGTGCTCTCAACCTTTATGACCAGAGGGCACAGCTTGAAGAATATTTTTGGAGCCAGATGCACTGGGAGTGTTTGAGGATGAGTTTTATGTTTGCTCAGCGAATGAGCATTGGGAGATGGTTTAGGAGGCTGGGATATGGGGAAATAGGCAGGTGACTGGCAAAGGCATTAGGAGTGAGAAAGGCCTGAGGGGCTGAATGGCCTTGTTCTCCACTGTAAGGTGAGTAACTGAGAGAAGGAGTGTGCATGGATCTTGCTGTAGCTGGGGGCGAGGAGAGTGCAGAGGAGTTGGGAGGGAAAAAGCCATAGGCGAAGTTGAAAAGCTATCATTTCTACTTTCTCGTCTCTCTCACTCTCTCTTGTGCTTGCCTTTTAGAAACGTTGGCAATACCACCACGATACCCTCGACCAAGTCGTCTTTACGGCGCAACGGAAAGACCAGCCGAACATCAGCACCTCCATCTTCGTGGGCAGCGCCTACTTCTTGGCCTCCAGAGAGTTTGTCGGCCATGTGTTTGACAGTGCCAAGATCCAGGCCTTTCTCAAGTGGTCGGAGGATACCTACAGCCCGGACGAGCATGTGTGGGCTACCCTGCACAGAATGCCCAATGTACCTGGCTTCATCCCGTACACCCAAGGAGCCACCAGGACACTTGGCCGGGCAGTAAAGTGGTCCTTTGAGGCTGGTGACGTTGCGAGGGGTGCCCTATACCCTCCCTGCACGGGAAGGTATCGCCACTTGGTTTGTGTGTATGGGGCAGGAGATGTACAGTGGGTGGTCTGTCAGAGATTTTTTTTGCAAATAAGTTTGACCCCAACATGGACAACAATGCAGTACAGTGCATGCAGGAATATCTCCGAAACAGGAGACTTGGTAAAACTGGGGCTGGGTTGGAGGTTGGGACAGATTAAACCTCAGTGATAGTTGTAGGGGTGGTGGGTGAGACATCGGAAACACTGAGGGACTGGGCACTGTGAAACTGGGCACTGTGAGACTGTATACTATAACACTGGCTGCTGTGGAGGCCAGGCACAGTGAGACTGCATGCTGTAACATGGCCACTGTAACACTAGACAGTGTGAGGCACAGTGGAGATTGGATACCTTAATATTATCCACTGTAACACTGGGCACTGTGAGACTTAGCACTGTAACATTAGTTACTGTGAGAGTCAAAATGTGTGGTGCTGGAAAATCACGGCAGGTCAGGCAGCATCCGAGGAGCAGGAGAACCGATGTTTCAGGTATAAGCCCTTCATCAGGAATGTGGAGGACTAAGGGGGTTGAGAGATAAATAGAGTGAGGGTGGGGCTTTTGGGGAAGGTAGCTGAAAAGGTGCTCGGTAAATCCAGCTGGGGGGGTGATTGTGATTGGTCGGTGGGGAAGGTCGAACATATAGTTAGGAAGGAAGATGGTCAGGTCAAGAGGGGAGAGCCGAATTGGAGGGTTGGATCTGGGATGAGGTGGGGGGAGAGGAGAGATTTGGAAACTAGTAATGTCAATGTTGATGCCATGTGGTTGAGGGTCCCAAGGCAGAAGATGAGGTGTTCTTCCTCCAGTCATCAGATAGCTTGGATTTGGTGGTGCAGGAAGTGTCATTGTGGAGTGGGAGGGGGAGTTGAAGTGGTTGGCCACAGGTCGATGGGGTTATTTGTGCCCAGTCTCACAGGGACACATCCACCAATAATACTCAACACTGCATGAGTGGGCACTGCATTACTGGAACACTGCACGAGTGGACACTGCATTACTGGAACACTGCACGAGTGGGCACTGCATTACTGGAACACTGCATTACTGGAACACTGCACTAGTGGGCACTGCATTTCTGGAACACTGCACGAGTGAGCACTGCATTACTGGAACACTGCACGAGTGAGCACTGCATTACTGGAACACTGCACGAGTGGACACTGCATTACTGGAACACTGCACGAGTGGGCAATGTACAGCTGGACACTGCAAGATCAGTGTTGTGACCATCACTATTTTTTTATTTTTCTCATTTTGGTTTGGAACTGTGAGTCCAAATTGAGAATTGAAGTTTGAACAGTGCCTAGTTCTTCTTTAAAAAAAAACTAGAGAGACAAAAGACTGATGTTTGCTGTTAGGATCTGGCCAGGAAAGATAATGCAGGTGAATTACTGCTCTCTGAACACAGCAGACTTTTCAGCACCGAGATGTAGTTCTGCTCAGGTACTGACAGCTGGATGGATATTGAATGGGTCAGTCAGTAAGAGGAATGCTGCCAGGCAGGTAACCACAGAGAATGGTGAGAAAGAAAGCAAAAACCATGAGTGACCTTGCTCTGACTGGATTTTGGGCTTGGAGGAAGTGCTTCTTTGGAAGTTGCTGGACTGGTCTGGTCTTCTTTTTGGTTTGACTTTGTCTAGTTATTTCCCCAGTTGTTAACTTGTTAAAAGGTCTGAAATAAGAATGTGAGTCTTCGGGAATGAGTATTAGTCTCCACAGGTCTGCAGAATTTGTTCGCATTGACTGGTGACTTTAAGTTCAAACATGGTGTATAGTTCTTGTGCCTGTAATACAACCCAGCATCAAAGGATTTCATGATGGCCTACTATTTATCATTGAAACTATTATCAACCGGCAAATTAAAATTTTAAACAAGTTTATCTCTTAATTGTCTGCTGGTGTGCGAATTGGAGGGGTGCGTGGGTTCATGATCATCTGTGTTCTGCTAAAGTGACATAATCAGAAATTAACAATTTATTAAGTTATAAACTTCATATCCAAGATCTGTTATTTGTAAATTCTGGTAAGGAACAATTGAACGATTTTGAGGGTCATTGAATGGTTGAATGTCACTGTGTTGCAAATCCAGTGATCGGGAGGTTGGTTTTGGTTCAGCTTCATTTTCCTGTGTCACTCCGGACACTGTACCTCCAGGCACAGTAACTCTGGACATTGTCATACAGGGAGTGGCAGTCAGTCCGGACACTCCAACGCTTGACACGGTCACCCTGGTTACAACACTGTCACTCTGGACACTGTCACTAGATACTGTGAGATCAGACTGTGACACTGGACAGTGTAATGCTGGACATTGTGATGTCAGATGTTTTAACTATAGACACGAACACCGGAAATAGTGACATTGGATATCATTTGGATGCAGATAGAAATGAAAACAGTCAAAAAGGAAACAATCAGAACACTGCAATAATGTCCACATCGAAGTGATGGTCTCGGGGTGGTTTGTATAAAGAATACCAGAAATGCAGGAGTGAGTTTCAGACCGGAATCTAATCAAGGGGTTCAGGGTGGTTTCTGTACAAATGACGGAAGCTGACCTATGTGTGTGAATGAGCTGGAAATGTGTTGCTGGAAAAGCGCAGCAGGTCAGGCAACATCCAGGGAACAGGAGAATCGACGTTTCAGGCATAAGCCCTTCTTCATGAAATGTCCTATGTGTGTGAATGTCCCGTGTTAGTTTAACATCCAGGGATTGTTTAATGGAGGTTGCTTCATACTTCAAGGATTCAGACATCTCCATTTTATCCATCTCCCACCAAAATTGACAGGGCAATGACAGCAGAAGCTATACAAAGAGAACTGTTGCCTCTGTAATGCCACATGTAATGCCAACTGTATACATCCAGGGCAGGAACAATCCTGGGATTGATAAGAGTAGATCTCCCTCCACTCCATCCTATTCAAACACTCCCAGGACAGGGACAGAATGGTGTTAGGCACAGAGGAAGTACTCACCTTGACATTGTTCCCATCATTGTTCCTTTGGCCATGGGTTTGAATTGCCATCCCCACACTGTCATTGACTATAGATCTGTCTCTGAATTTTGTTTCATCATTTAGGGATGTATTCAGCCCAGTGAGCCCTCACAGCTCTCTCTCTCCCTCATAGGCATAGACAGTGTGTTTGTCTCTCCTCTTCTGTCTCCCTATTTCTCTCCCTGTGTGTGTCTCTCTCTCACTCTCTCTTTGCCCCTCACTTCCCTGCCTCCCTCCCTCATCTCTGCTTTCTGTGGGTTTTCTGTGGGTTCGTGACACCATTGCGATGTTAAGAGAGACTGTACCATGAATGTCACGGTGTTTGCTGTGTCCTGGAGGGTGGAGGACTAGCTGGTGGGCAGTAAACAAGGTCATTTCCCAGCTTGATGAGCTAGTACCACCCCAGCCTCAAATTTACCTGCACCGTCTCAGACTCCTCCCTCCCCTTCCCAGACCTCTCCATTTCTATCTCGGGCGACCGAATCAACACAGACATTTACTACAAACCGACCGACTCCCACAGCTACCTAGAATACACCTCCTCCCACCATGCCCCCTGTAAAAACGCCTCCCATATTCCCAATTCCTTCGCCTCCGCCGCATCTGCTCCCAGGAGGACCAATTCCACTACCGAACAGCCCAAATGGCCTCCTTCTTCAAAGACCGCAATTTCCCCTCCGATGTGGTCGACGATGCTCTCCACCACATCTCCTCCACTTCCTGCACCTCCGCCCTTGAACCCTGCCCCTCTAATCGCCATCAGGACAGAACCCCACTGGTCCTCACCTTCCACCCCACCAACCTCCAGATACATGTACCATCCTCCGTCATTTCCGCTACCTCCAAACAGACCCCACCACCCCTATCAGCGTTCTGGAGAGACCACTCCCTCCGCAACTCCCTCGTCAGGTCCACACCCTCCATGAGCCCAATCTCCACTCCACTTCCCCTGCAAAGACAAAAAGTGCAAAACTTGCGCCCACACCTCCCCCCTCACCTCCCTCCAAGGCCCCAATGGATCCTTCCATATCCATTGCAAATTCACCTGCACCTCCACACACATCATTTACTGTATCCGCTGCATCCGATGTGGTCTCCTCTACATTGGGGAAACAGGCCGCCTACTGGCGGAACGTTTCAGGGAACACCTCTGGGACACCCGCACCGACCAACCCAACCACCCCGTGAGTGAATACTTTAACTCCCCCTCCTACTCCGTGAAGGACATGCAGGTCCTTGGCCTCCTCCATCGCCAGACCTTGGCCACACGACGCCTGGAGGAAGAGCGCCTCATCTTCTGCCTAGGAACCCTCCAACCACACGGGATGAATGTGATGAATGTAGATTTCTCCAGCTTCCTCATTTCCCTCCCTGCACCTTATCTCAGTCCCAACCCCGGATTCAGCACCGTCCTCTTGACCTGCAATCTTCCCGACCTCTCCGCCCCCACCCCTTCTCCGGCCTATCACCCTCGCCCTCACCTCCTTCCACCTATCGTATTCCCAGCGCCCCTCCCCCAAATTCCCCCCCAACCTTTTATCTCAGCCGACTTGGCAAATTAGCCTCATTCCTGAGGAAGGGCTTATGCCTGAAATGTCGATTCTTCTGCTCCACAGATGCTGCCTGGCGTGCTGCACTTTATCAGCAACACTTTTCAATTCTGGTCTCCAGCATCTGCAGTCCTCACTTTCTTCGAGTTAGTACCCAGTGGGGCTGCCTGAAGGGTCACTGCTAAAGACACAGGCAATTACAATTGATAGCAATGAGTAGCTGAAGGGAACAAATGTAATGTTTCAAGGTTCAATGAAAAGATCTACAGTGAGTGGGAGAGATATGGACCAAAGATATGGGCAACTTTATTGAGTGAGGAAGGAATTAGCAGATGGAATATAATGTGCAGTAGATATTTCCAAGCTAACTTAGTGACTGATTAAAATTCCCATTCCTTGCCCAGTCCAACCTTCTACACCCAAAGGTGATTTGTCGCTGTGGGACAGCTGTGTAGGTCAAACTGCAGGATATGAAGATGGGAACTGTGAAGTGCTCCCAGTCTGAGCCACAACATGAGGAGCACAAGGATTGAGATGATTATTCTATCGTGAAAGTTGAATGAGTTTTGGAAACAGGGTCCCTGTGATTGACAACACTATAAACCTGGCAGCATCCAGAACCAAAGTAAGGCATCAGAGGAATCACAGATGGAAGTGGGAAGGGACTGGGCAAGGGCAGAAAAAATCGAGTCAATGTTCTGGGGACATGAGTTTGAATCCTACCGTGGCAGATGATGGGAATTGAATTCAATTTCAGTGGAAAAGGAAGGAGTCTTCCCCATTAAAACATTGTTGTGAAAACCCGTCTGATACACTCATGTGCTTTAGGTAAGGAAATTTGCCATTTGACCTGGTCTGGCTTACATGTGACTCCAGACCCACAGCAATGTGCTTGGCCTTTAACTACCCTCTAGGCAATTGGGGAAGGAAAACAATGCCGGCCCAACCAATGATGTTCCCATTTGTGAACAAATTTACATAAAGTTCTCCAGCTCTGGTACCGTCCTGGTAATCTTCATGTGCCATCTCTCCAAGATTGATGATTCTTTGGCAATGCAGTTCAGTTCAGTTCCCAATTCAACGTTTAGCTCAATTAACAGGGTTTATGGAGCTCTAACTTTTAATGTTTGCTTTAATGATTAATTGCATTAGGTACTTATCTGTGATCATCACTCAACTTATCAAGGCTCATAGAATCCCTACACTGTAGAAAGAGACCATTTGGCCCATTAAGTTTGTATCGACCCTCCACAACCCAGGTCCTGGTCATGACACGGGCTGCTTCAGGCACAGCCAACTCCATTTTCACCTGTAGCTCCATGGTCAGCTTGTCTTTCTCCCTGCCTCACAATTATTCATCCCTTTGTCTGCCAGACTGCTCTTCTCTCTCTCTCTTTCTAGACTCCATCTATTGGAGGAGCAGGACACAAGTAAGTTGTTCTCTCTTACTGGTTCCCTTCAGGCGAGTTTCAGGTCTAGTCTGGTTGACCATCTCCTCACGAATTGACGAATTTGGTCCCTAGTGTTGCTACTGCGAATCTGATACTCCCCAGTCAGAATCTGTTCTCCGTCTTTGCCATTTGAAGCACGTCTTTGAGGTGGTGTTTAAAGGGCAATCAACATTTAGGAGTGAAGTGATGTAATAATCAACAAAAACAACCGAGACCATGTCTGTCTTGCTACCAGTTGTTAGGAAGAAGTACTTTACGGTGTTCATTGTGTGTGTTGCCAATTTCAATGTCGAAGCTGAAACCGAATAGCATTCCTGTTTTCATTGCTCACTTGTGTCTGAAACATACAGCTTTAACCATGCATTATATATCAGTCAGAACTATTTAATGTCTTCTGAAAACACTTCTGGGCCAGACCAGGTAAGATTCCCAGATTCCCTTTGGTGAAGGACATGAGTGAAGCAGATGTGTATTTACAGAATTGGTGTTAGGTTCTGCAATGGGACGATGAAACTAACTTTCAATTCCAGATGGATTAATTATTTGAGATTAAATTCTGCCAATTGCGGTATTTGTATCCTGGGTCACTGCATTACAAGTCCAGTGAAGTTCTCCCAGTCCAACTACATCACAATTTAATTATTCCCCAAATATCAACACCTTAGTTTCCTACAGCACTGTCTGTGTGTGCAGCAGCTCATTTGATTCTCTCTCCCCCACCACTTACACCCATTTGTTACAGTGAAGCTGCTACAGTTTGATTTCAAAATGTGTGCATTTCAGTTGGAAAAAAAGAAATGATTCTGAAATTTTAACTTTATTAATTGGTTGGTTATTAATCATTTATTTCATTCTTAGATTATGGATAATCAGTTCATTTCAGATGGAAAGAAGTAGCTCTGATCACTGAGATAATGCAGGGCTGGTGTCTGAGTATTTGTGTGATCAAAGGATCAAAAAGTTGCCAACTATTTGGACTCGATATTACAGTGTGGTGTATTTCTCTCACCTCTATAAAGGATAAAGCAAAACACATGAGACATTACATTGACTCAAGAAAAGCAATTCCTGGAATTCTGAAATAAAATGGGAGTGATGTGGAGTCTTCCTTGTTTCAACAAGATTCAGTGGAAAACTTCAGTAGCAGCTGGTGAGCATTGGGGTGTGGGTGATAGTCACTGTCAAGCAGAGGGAGATGGAGCTGTGATTGTAAAGGATTTATAGAGTGCTAGAGGTCGACAGCATGGAAACAGGCTTTTTGGCCCAATTTGATAATGCCTCTCAGTTTTCACTGTTAAATAGTCCCATTTGCATGTGTTTGGCCCATATACCCCCACCCCCCCAGTTGTCCCTCACTCTCAGAGAATATGGACAAAGGGGACTCAGTAACAGCAGTGCCATTGAATTTCATGATAAAATGGTGAAACTTAACAATAAGTCTCTAAACAGAAAGTAATCCTTCATGTCGAGGAAACAGCAGTAATGAGGTGAGGCGATGTAATGCACATGAGCAGGACAAACAAGACAAGGAAATACACGATGAACAATAGGACCCTGGGAAGCATTGACAATTAGAGAGATTTGGGGTGAATGTACACTAGTCTCTGAAGGTAGATAAAGAATGGAGATAATATACTTGCTTTTATTAGCCTGACATCTTGTTTTGGTCCTTGGGATTTTCACTTGCGATCTCTTCCTCCCTTGAACTCTCTTTCTCTCATTCCCCCTCTCTGACTGTCATTATCTCATTCTCTCTCCCTCTCTCTATCTGTTGGTTCTTCTCTTTTTCTCTCAATGCATTTTCTCTCCCTCTTTCTCCCTGGCCCCTCTGCTCTGTCCCAGTGGCAGGGAAGGGGGATTGGGAAGATTTGGACTTCCCAAATGCAGTTAATGCAGTAGGATACACATTTCCCCTGTCTCTCCCAGGTTTTACCCTCACTGTTGTCCAAACCAGGCCAGGGGGTGGAGGGATGAGTGGAAGGGACATAAAGTACCTTTCTCATTGAATGTGAGATCGGTTGGCTGCAGACTAGAATCTTGCTGTGCATTACAGCAGTCAGTCAAAAGACCAGTTAGTCTCTGAACAAACTCACCATGTCCTTCAGCCCAGGGGTTGAGAGTCTGTGAGGGGAGGCGGAGTAGCCAGGCCCCTTAGTTCTTGAGCGGAGGAATGGGAAGCAAGGAGGTGGTGAGAGAGAGCCAGGGAGAGGGGGAGAGGGGGAGTGTTTGATGGGGCTTGAGGGAGGGCAGGGGCTTTTGTATGAGAGAGAGAGGTGGAGGGATTAAAGGACAAAGAGGCAGAGTATGAGACAGGGCGGAAGAGCAGTCTCCCCAGGTAGGGGAGTAACAATGCCATTCGGGGCAAGGCCTGAGTAGCTGGACAGCACCAGGATTATTTAATGGGGGGTGTAGTGGGAGGATGGGGGGGGGGGGGGGGGAGGGGTTGTTGGTGGTTGTGGTGGTAGGGAGGCATGATGGGCTGAAAGGATTATCTGTGTGATGTGAAGCTTCCATAATTCTGGGACTGCGATCTTGCTGTGCACGAAAGCAGTCAGCTACAGGCCAGTTAGTCCAAACAAACTCATTAATCTCTACACCAGGGAGTGGGGCTCAGCATGATATGGGGGAACAGCAAAATATTTGTGAGGGTACACATTTGATGAGGAATATATTTGGGAGGGCAAAATAATTGGGGAAGGGCAAACATTTGGGAGGGGAGTAAAATGGGAACAGAATAGGGGGATGCAATATTGTGTGGGCACTTTCAGATCGAAGAGAAAAAGACAGGGTGAAAGAGAGAATGATAGAAAAAGAGACAGAGGGAGTAAGTGATAGAGAGAAGAGAGGAAGAGTGGGGATGAAGAAACAGGAACAGAGAGAGAACAGAGAGATCGAGGAGGAGGAGAGCAAGTGAAGAACAGAGATAGAGAGAGCTAGAGAATCTCAGAGAGGGAGAGGGAGAGAGAGAAGGGCAGAGGGAGAGATAGGGAAGAAAGAGAGAAATAGAAAGATGGAGACAGAGAGAAAGAGAAGGACAGTGAGAGGGAGATAGAAAGAGGTAGGCAGACAAAAGGACACAGAGAGAGAGGAAAAGTCAGACAGGGACAAACAGAAGTTAAAACATGGATAGACTGAAGTGGTGATACTCATATTCCAGTTAGTCCCAGCTCCCTTGATGGTTCCTCACATTCCCTCTCTCCCTGAGGTTTGCTTCAGCCTGGGAATGTATCAGTGTGTTGTATATTTGTGAGTTATCTCTGTGTCTGTGTCTCTGTCCAATGGAGTGTCTTTTGTTTTGGGGGTTAATTCCCTCTTTCTCTTTCTCTCTCTCTCTCTCTTGTGTTTAAAATGATACCCTCTGCTGAACACCCCATGCCATTGCACAAGCATCAACAGCATTTTCTTCGAGTGAACATTTTTGGAATTGAAGTAACAGGTCGTTATTCCATCAAAAAGTCTGATCCACTGCATTACTCCCTTGATGTAAAACATGCTGTGCCAGCACCTGCCCTGACATATACAATGTACTGGGGGAATGTTCAGCTCAGTGTTGTTGTTACTGCAAACATTTA
Organism: Chiloscyllium plagiosum; assembly: GCF_037043375.1. Lineage (NCBI taxonomy): Eukaryota > Metazoa > Chordata > Chondrichthyes > Orectolobiformes > Hemiscylliidae > Chiloscyllium > Chiloscyllium plagiosum. Next base: position 35,915,273 of record NW_028270185.1, on the reverse strand, counting down.
TAAACTTTCAATTGTTAGCTGGCAATAACAAGTCCTTTCAGTACTACCTTACTCCCACCCTGATATACTTTCCAACCATCAATAACCACAAAGCAATCTGGGGTTATTCAGCACCTAAATGTGATCTTCAATAAATCACACAGTGATTCAAACAACATGAAAAATGACAAATAAAAACTGAAAGAACTGAGGATGTTGTAAATCAAAAACAAAAACAAAAGTTGCTGGAAAAACTCAGCAGGTCTGGCAGCATTGGTGGAGAGAAATCAGAGGTAATGTTTCAATTTAAGTGGCCCTACCTCAGAACTGTCATCCAAACAGGAGCTGAACATACTAAACTGCCCTATGTGAGGTCAGTTCCCTGAATAGCCATCCCCAACCAGCAAAGGGTCTAGTCATGAACAACTACCCATAAAGTGAACACAGGCGAGCAGTCATTCCCACTCACCTCCTTTCCAATCACCCAGAATGCAAGGAAGATGCAATAAAAATTCTAAGAAGCAGATTGGCTAAAATTGCCCAGCAAGATCTTGAACTGACTTGTACTACAGCAATTTTAATGGTTGGAATTTATATATCTATATAAATCTGCCTCTGTGGTGTGAATCACCATCACTGCTTGGACAGACATCCCATGTGACAATCGGTGCAATGATGTCCCACACCATGATGCAAAGAGCATCTTGTAAATCACGGTTGACAGATGATTCATATTCTTTTAGCAGTGTGCAACTGATGGACTATGAATCAACTGTGATCCATTTACAGTTTCCAACTCACGAGTCTCTCAATGTTGAATTTCAGTTCAACTGGAGGGCACAACAGAGAGAAAGCACTGCAGATGCTGGAGATTAAAATTAAAGAGTGTGGTGCTGGAAAAGCACAGCAGGTCAGGAAGCATCTGAGGAACAGGAGAATCAACATTTTGAGCATAAGCTCTTCATCAGGAATACTCAATAGCAGCACTCACTTTCACTCTGTCGGGCCAAATGTTCTTGATCCTAATTGGAGCCTTGGAGCAGCACAAAAATATCAAATATCCTAAATCACATGTCAGTCACCATAAACTAACTTGGCTTTCACCTGTGAAAAATCCTTTTGGACCAAACAATTTCGACAGTGGTGAGGCCTCTGGATCAGGTCCAATAACAGAGATTTCACAAAGTTGATGGAGTACTGCATCAAGGTGTAAGACTATAGCCTCACAGTGAATTGGTCTAAAAATATATCCGGGCATTTATCTGTAAGATATCAGTACCAACAAAATAATAATAACAATAATAAATAGTTATGCAAATTAATAGCCTAAAATGAAATAACAATCCCAAGGAAATGTACATGGGAGTATCTTCACATAGACCATTATCGTTTGGGGAACATCAAAGGATAATAGCAACAAAGGGCAAGATGGGAAACATCCTGTTTAACAAAGTTGTTTGATCCTCTGTGGGACAGCTGCTACCACAACACTCCAGATCTCAGTGTTTGTCCTGTTAAACTGTGCACCACAGCACTATGCCTCTTTCTACAAATAGCATAACTCACATGTCTTTTTGACAAACAAATAATTCAACAATACACATCATAAATGGAACCCTGTGCTTAACACCGCTCCCAGTGAGCTGTCCTCACAAATACTGTGTCCCCACACATCCACTGATTGTTGAAAACACGTAGATGGTGAGCACAGATGGCATTGACTATCAGTTATCACTCCATAATGACCTGCTCAACTCACCTTTTGCTAATATTGTAGCTGGGCTCCCATTTGGAGCAAGCTGCCTGAGCACGATCCACTAACAATATCTCTTTCCATCAAGTAATGGGAAACACCATGTGTCATTGAGAAGTGGGTCATGACAAAACCCATCTGAGAAATAGCAGGCTTTAAACTACTACAGGGAAAGACTGTCTTGCTGAACACTTTCTTGACCAGATAGGGTCAGTGCTCAGCCAAATTCCATCAATGTGGCCTCAGTGTATACACATTCTGTACAGCATAGAGAAACCCACAATACTGCATATTACTGAGGAGCCTCCTATCTGAAACTATTCACTTTAAACTCAGTTAGTGAGCATACTGTCATCTGGCATATCAGGCGTACAGTGGAAATGTAGAGATTTATATAACTTAAGTTGTTACAAGATTTACTAGGCATACTAACAATGTGAAGGATGATGTAGCATACTTTCAAGATAACTAGCCTTTGAAAGTACATGTTGTTGTTTGTGAAATAACCTCTCCCTTCCTGCTGCTGGCAATGTCTCAGAATTGGAGAATTATTTCAAAATTGAAGGAGAGACAGTTTCAGAGACTATTTTATCTTGTGTGGTATCTCATTATTTTTAAAATCATTGAATGACAGCAGGTTTATTTTAATGATGTGACATCCAAAGACTGGATTAATCTGATCCTATTAGGTCTCACTGGTAATTCCAACTTGTATTCAAACAATAAGACTTACAGATTTCATCCACTATCAGTCCCATCAATATTAAAATATCTTTCAATATTCTTTTCAGCGATGGCCTTCATTTTGCTGAGGCTAGTCAGCCAATCAATACGTCATGTTGTAGAACACCCTGAAAGCTGTTTTACTAAGTACTGTTATCCCACTGCTTTTCTTGTTAATTCAGTTTTGCACTAGGAGAAAGTGAGGACTGCAGATGCTGGAGATCAGAGCTTAAAAATGTGTTGCTGGAAAAGCGCAGCAGGTCAGGCAGCATCAAAGGAGAAGGAAAATCGACGTTTCGGGCATAAGCCTTTCTTCAGAAATGAAGAGGGTGTGCCAGGCAGGCTAAGATAAAAGGCAGGGAGGAGGGACTTGGGGAGGGGTGTTGGGAATGCGATAGGTGGAAGGAGGTTAAGGTGAGGGTGATAGGCCGGAGAGGGGGTGGGACTGAGAAAAGGGGGAGGGGAAATGAGGAAGCTGGAGAAACCCTCCAACCACAAGGGATGAATGCAGATTTCTCCAGCTTCCTCATTTCCCCTCCCCCCACCTTTTCTCAGTCCCAACCCTCAGACTCAGCACCACCTTCTTGACCTGCAATCATCTTCCCGATCTCTCCGCCCCCAACCCCTCTCCAACCTATCACCCTCACCTTAGCCTCCTTTCACCTATCGCATTCCCAATGCCTCTCCCCTAAGGCCCTCCTCCCTACCTTTTATCTTAGCCTGCTTGGGCACATCCTCCTCATTCCAGAAGAAGGGCTTATGTCCAAAACGTCAAATCTCCTTCTCCTTTGATGCTGCCTGACCTGCTGCGCTTTTCCAGCAACACATTTTTAAATTCAGTTTTGTAACCCATTTAGGAAATTCTATCTGTGAATAAGCACTCTGGTACAGAACCAAAAGCTGATGCTGACTACAACAACTGCTCGAACTCACACTAGGTAATACTTTCTTAAGTTGAAACTTTATTGCTGGAACAGCACAGCAGGTCAGGCAGCATCCAGGGAACAGGAGATTCGACGTTTCGGGCACAGGCCCTTCTTCAGGAATGAGGAGGATGTGCCCAAGCAGGCTAAGATAAAAGGGCTAAGATAAAAGGCTAAGATAAAAGGGCACAGGCCCTTCCTGAAGAAGGGCCTGTGCCCGAAACGTCGAATCTCCTGTTCCCTGGATGCTGCCTGACCTGCTGTGCTGTTCCAGCAATAAAGTTTCAACTTTGATCTCCAGCATCTGCAGACCTCACTTTCTCCTCGAAGAATACTTTCTTAAAACAAATACAAAGAAAAACAGGAACAAATTCAGATCCTTATCCTCAGAATTCTCAAATAACAAAATCACATCGAACAGGAGAGGTCCTTTGGACCATCATTTTTGTCCCACCAAAATGACACTAAATCTACATCAGTCCCATTTTCTACCACTTGGCCCATAGCCTTGAATGTTATGACATTTCAAGTGCTCTTCCAAGTACTTTTCTGAGGTTTCCAATTTCAATTTCAGGTTCCTTACCAACCTCTAGGTGGGAAGAATTTTCCTCATGTCCCCTCTGAACCTCCTGCCTTTCAGCTTAAAATTACACCACCCCGTTACAGGCCCTTTGACGAAGGGGAACAACTGCTTTCTATTCACCCTGTCTATGGTCTTCATAGATACTCCAATCTCTGTTCTTAGTGAAGCAACCCGAGCTTATCCAGCCTCCCTCTTCACAGCTAAATTGCTACAGCCTAAGCAACATTCTGCTGAACCTCCTTTGCACTCCCTCCAATGCAAACACATCCTTCCCATGCTGCGGTGACCAGAACTAAACACAATAGTCCAACTATGGCCTAAACATAGTCCAACAGCACTTCCCTGCTCTTATAACCTACGTCTTGACTATATCCTCTACGCCTTCTTAACCACCCTATTAGCCAGTCCTGTCACCTTCAGAGATCTGTTAACAAGCACCTTTAGATCTTTTAGTTGCTTTATGCAGCCTGGTGTCCTCCCATTCACTGAGTATTGCCTTGTCTTGCAATTTCTGGCAAAATGTATCACGTCAGGTTTATCAGGATTAAATTTTATCTGCCGTTGATCTGCCTGTTTGACCAATCTACCTATTTTTGTTTGTAGCCTTAGAATATTTTCCTCACTGCCAACCACCCAGTCAATATTTGTGTCATCACAAACTTACTTAATATCCCCAACCACCCCCACCAACACACACATTCACCCACATACATGAACACACACATATGCAGACATAGCTGAAAATGTGTTGCTGGAAAAGCGCAGCAGGTCAGGCAGCATCCAAGGAGCAGGAAAATCGACATTTCGAGCAGAAGCCCTTCTTCAAGAATCCTGAAGAAGGGCTTATGCCCGAAACGTCGATTCTTCTGTTCCTTGGATGCTGCCTGACTTGCTGTGCTTTTCCAGCAACACATTTTCAGCTCTGATCTCCAGCATCTGCAGCCCTCACTTTCTCCTCCCATATGCAGACATACACACACACTTTATTATCATTTATGAATATCACAAACAATAAAAGATCCAAAATTGATCCCAATGGATACCAGTCTCCAATTACACTAACAGCCTTCTTTCAGCTTTGCCTCTGCTTCCTCTGACTGAGTCAATTTGCTAATTTATTCTGAATTCCATGTGTTTTTACTTTAGTTGTTAATCTCCTGTGTGTGGCTTTGGGACAGTTCAGTGACTCAGTGCTTAGCACTGCTGCCTCACAGCACCAGGGCCCTGGGTTCGATTCCAGACTTGGGTGACTGTCTGTGTGGAGTTTACACATTCTCCCTGTATCTGTGCGGGTTTCCTCTGGGTGCTTGATTTCCTCCCACAGTCCAAAGGTGTGCAGGTTAGGTGAATTGGCCATGCTAAATTGCCCATAGAGATAGGTGCATTAGGCAGGGGTAAAGGTCGGGGAATGGGTCTGGGGGGTTAACCTTTGGAGGGTGAGTGTGGACTTGTTGGCCTCCATGGCCTGTTTCTATACATTAGGGAATTGAATATAATCTTGTCAAAGGCTTTGCTAAAATCCATATAAACTACATCAATTGCCCTACTCTCCTCCAAAGACCTGGTCACTTCCTCGAAAAATTTCACCACACTTGTGATGCATTTTGTCCCTCTGACAAAACCACGCTAACAAAAAAGAACAAAGAAAATTACAGCACATAAACAGGTCTTTCAGCCTTCCAAGCTTCTGCTGATCCAGATCCTCAATTAAAATCCGTCACCTATTTTCCAATGATCTGTATCCCTCTGTCCCCTGGCCTTCATGTAGCTGTCTAGATACATCTTAAGCAACGCTATCATTTCCATCTCTACCTCCTCCCTGCATAAAGAACTTTCCACACATATTTCCCTTAACCCTTTCCGATCTCACCTTGAACTTGCGACCCCTAGTAATTAAGTCCCCCACCCTGGTAAAAAAAAGCTTCTTGCTATCCACTCTGTCTATACCTCTCATGGTTTTGTCGACTTCAGTCAGGATCCCCCCTCCAAACTCCATCTTTTTAATGAAAATAATCTTATTCTACTCAACCTCTCTTAATAGCTAGCACCCGCCATACCAGGCAACATCCTGGTGAATCTCCTCTGCACCCTCTCCAAAGCATCCACATCCTTCTGGTAATGTAGCAACCAAAACTGTATGCTGTATTCCAAATGTGCCCAAACCAAAGTCCTATACAACTGTAACATGACCTGACAAACCTTGTACTCAATACCCCATCCGATGTAGGAAAGCATGCCGTATGCCTTCTTGACCACTATTGATCTGCATTGCCACCTTCAGGGAAATATGGGCCTGACCACGCAGATCTCTCTGTATGTCAATTTCCTCAGGGCTTAAGTCCAAAGATGTGCAGGTTAGGTGAATTGACCTTGCTAAATTACACATCATGTTTGGGGATATGGAAGTAAGGTGCATTAGATAGGGGAAGTCTAGACTAATTGGTGTAGGGGACTGGGTTGGTGTGGACTTGTTGGGCCAAATGGCCTGTTTCTACACTGTAGGGATTCTAATTTACTGTATAGTTTGCTTGAGAACTGGGTCTTCCACAATGCATCACCTCGCATTTGCCTAGACTGAACTCCATCTGCCATTTCTCTGCCCAACTCTCCAATCTATCCATAATCTGCTGCATTCTCTGACAGTCCCCTTCACTAACTGCTACTCCACCACTAGTCATAGTTCTTCATTTTGAGAAACTCCATTCCACTATTACTCACAGTCTCCTGTTGTCCAGCCAATTCTCTATCCACCTAGCTAGTACACCCTGGATCCCATGCAACTTCACTTTCTCCATCAGCCTGCCTTGGGGAACCTTATCAAACGCCTTATTGAAGTCCACGTATATGACATCTACAGCCCTTCTCTCATCAATCAACTTTGTCACTTCCTCAAATAATTCTGTTAAGTTGGTATTATCTCAGAGAATAGATAAGGGAGATGAAGTGGACGTGGGTATTCAGATTTTCAGAAATCTTTTGACAAAGTCCCACATGAAAAGTTAATTTGCAATAGCCTTTGTGAGTTTTTTTTCATTCATGCGATGTATATACTGGGTTCTCTAGACTACTCTCATATTTTGTTTATTTATTAATTGGATAATTAATATGACAGGATACTTCATTTCTTTGACTTGCAGTCTGAACTTGAACTGAGTGTTTATGCAGCAATTTAAATTCATCAGTGAAACGCCAACCATTGCAAATATAAATTCCGAACTGTTGTAATGTCTCAGGTATGTTCCCTGAATGTTATAATAAAAGAATTCTATCATTCTTGCACCGACCACAGAATGATGAAAATGTCAGATAACAACAAAACTAAAATCACAGAATTTCTTCTGCTTTCCACCTCTGGGTCACCGGGATTCTCTCCTTTGCTATGGCCCTTCAGTCTCTGATGGGCCCGACTTGTCACAAAAATATGTCTCACTGTCAGTACTGAGCGACAGAATTAAAGTGTATGGAACCAAGGGCATTAAAACCCAATCAAAACAGTCAAATCTCACCCAACCGGCACAGAAAAATAATTCTGCTTTGGATAGCAGAAACAATTGGCAATTACCTCTGTCAGTTCGTATCTATAGTAGAAGGGGATGTTTTTAAAAATAGACCAGAATGCATGTTATTCAGAGGATGACAGCTGCATTTTTCTTGGCGCATTACTGTGTATCCACGTTCTGGAAACAGATGACAATTACATCGATCAAAGGAGGAGGTAACTGTCAACCAGACAGAACAGTTTTTGGCTGAATGCATCAGAGCATTGTGAACACTACACATAGTGGTGAGATCCATGAAAGACAGGGGAAATTAATACAATTAATCTGCCACAGAATAACCTCTGTGATTATAATAAATAGATCTGCTGTCACCACAGCCATGAGGTAACGGCTAGTGCAGGTTGAGAGGCTGCACTTTCCTTCAGGCAGTATCATAATTCCGAGTAAACAGGTTCTTCTCCTGTTTAAGATAGCCCTTAAAATTCATGTCTTTGAATAAGTTATTGTCATCTTACATAATATAGACAATAGGTGCAGGAGTAAGCCATTCTGCCCATCGAGCCAGCACCACCATTCATTATGATCATGGCTGATTATCCTCAATCACTATCCTGTTCCTGCTTATGCCCAAAACCCTTGATTCCACTATCCTTAAGAGCTCTATCCAACTCTTTCTTGAAAGTATCCAGAGACTTGGCCTCCACAGCCTTCTGGGGCAGAGCATTCCACACACCCACCACTCTCTGGATGAAGACGATTCTCCTCAACTCTTTTCTAAATGGCCTACCCATTATTTTTAAACTGTGTCCTCTGGTTCGGGACTCACCCATCAGCGGAAACATGCTTCCTGCCTCCAGAGTGTTCAATCCTTTAATAATCTTATACGGCTCAATCAGATCCGCTCTCAGCCTTCTAAACTCAAGGGTATACAAGCCCAGTCGCTCCAACCTTTGAAGTAAGATAGTCCCACCATTGTGGAAATTGACCTTGTGAATCCAAGCTGCACTCCCTCAATAGCCAGAATGTCCTTCCTCAAATTTGGAGACCAAAACTGCACACAATATTCCATGTGCGGTCTCACCAGGGCCCTGCACAGCTGCAGAAGAACCTCTTTGCTTCTATACTCAATTCCTCTTGTTATGAAGGCCAGCAAGCTATTAGCTTTCTTCACTGCCTGCTGTATCTGCATGCTTGATGGGTCAAAATTAACTTCATTTAATCTGTCATGATAAAAGTGGGTGACATCAGCATCAGGCCAGGATAAACTGAATGGAAACAGACCAAGTAAAGTATTGCTGAAAATACATTTGCAATCAAAAAACACAAATTTTAAAAAAGTATGTGATTTAATCTTTATAATGGAGCATGTTGTCCTCTAAATTCTTGAATTTACATTCTCACCTGTTTACCTGTATTCAAAATCTTCCATGTTCATCATTAATTTATTTGCTTTCTTGGACAGGTGTGAATCACGTTTTGTAAAATCTCTATGAAAGTGTTAGCTGTTCTGTTGTGATGTAAATGTAACCAGCTGCTGTGATCATGAAAGAAATGACCGATTTCATACAATTAAGTGAAATGAAATGCCAGAAACAACAGTAAGTTTGACAATTGGGAACAATCCTGTGTCACTGCGCTGTCTAAACTTCTCGATTCCTTCTCTAAGTCCTTCTGATTATCCAACTCCGTCTCCTAAACCTATACCCTCTAGTTTTGCACTCCTCTCCCCTGGGAAAAAGACCTTGGTGATTCAGCCTATCCATGCCCCTCATGATTTTAATAACTTCTATAGAGGTCACCCCTCAGCCTCCAATACTCCAGGAAAAATAGCCTCATCCTATTCAACTTCCCCCTACAGTTCAAACCTTCCAACCCTGGCAACATCCTCGTAAATCTTTCCTGAAACTTTGAGTTTAACAACATCTTTCCTACTACATGGAGACCAGAATTGCACACAGCATTCCAAAAGGTCGAACCAATGTCCTGTATAGCTGCAACATGACTTTCTAACTCTCATACTCAACACGCTGAACAATAAAGGCAAGCACACCAAAAGCCTACTTCACTACCCTGTCTACCTGCGACTTCACTTTCAAGGAACAATGAACCTGCACCCCAAGGTCTCTTTATTTGACAACACTTCCCATTAAGTGTATTGGTCCTTTCTTGATTTGCCATACCAAAATGCAAAACCACATACTTATCTGAATTAAACTCCATCTGCCACTCCTTGGCACATTGGCCCATATGATGACTATTCCATTGTACTCTGACATAACCATCTGTACTGTCCACTACACCACCAATTTTGGTGTGATTTGATTTTGATTATTATTTTATTGGCATGTGCATTTTACATTAAAAAATACAACAAAAAAGTGAAAACATTTCATTTGTCACAATGACACAGCACTATTTTGAATAATTTAAGAATAAGAAAAAATGGAAAGATATGGCTGAAGATGAGCCGGCTAAACACGGTAATCAATGCCTATGCCATCATCCTCCAGTTCTTCCTCTTATGTAATGTAAACTGTTTTTAAAATATCAATATTTATTTCCCGGAGTTCTCAAGCCCCCATTTCTTTTCAACAGTAAAAATTGATGTGAAATATTCAGTTACCATCTCTCCCACCTCCTGAGGTTCAACACAAAGACAACATTGTTGATCTTTAAAGGATCCTACTCTCGCTCTCTCTCTCTCATTGCTCTCCTGCTGTTGAAGTGTTTATAGAATCTTTTTTGGGTTATCTTAAATCTTACTTGCCAAAGCTATCTAATTTTCCATTTTTGCCTTTCTGATTTCCTTTTTAAGCATGTTCCTACCCTCTTTATACCCTTCCAGCAACAGGACCATATGCTTCTGAATTCTCATTATCACACTTTTAAAGACTCCCACTTGTCAGTCATACTTTTACCTGTAAACGGTCTGCTGTAATCAACTTTTGAAAGTTATTGCATCATTCCCTTAAAATTTGCCTTATTCCAATTAAGAGCTTTAACTTTTTGGGAAGATTTATCCTTTTCCACAGCTATTTTAAAACCAACAGCATTACAATCACTAGTTCCAGTCACTTGCTCTGCCTTATTTTGCAAAAGATATTCAAGTTTTACTCATTCTGTACAGGAACATTTATATATTGATAAAGAAAATTTTCTTGAACACATTTTACAAATTCTTCACCAACCAAAACTTTAACACTATGACAGTCCCTCAGAAATATCTATTCTAATTGCAGTAGTAATGTATTCCTTAATTAAATATGCCATTCCCTCTCCTCTCTTACTATCCCTCCTATAACACCTAAAGCTGGAATGTTGAGCTGCCTCTCTTGTCAATTCCTCAGCCAAGCTCCTGTAGTAGCTTTGACATCCCAAACCCACATTCCCATACATGCGCTGAGCTTATCAGCCTTACCTGAAAGTTAAATCATTCTCTGACCGCTCATGTCTGTCTTTTCGAATTAACTTGCTCTTTTCTGATTCAGAACCATCCTCATATTTCTGTCTATGCACTTTACTTAGAAGCTCCCACCTCACCACTCTAAAAATGTTGGCAGGATCCGAAACTAGAACTAGCAAATCTCCCCAGTCGGATATTGGTCCCTTTCCAGTTCAGGTGAAACCCATCCTTTTTGAACAGATCTTTTATGTCCCAGAAAAGATCCCAACGATCCAAGAAACTGAATCCCTGCACATTGCACCACCTTTTCAGCCATTGATTTATCAATCCTCTCCTTCCCTCAAGAGAAACCCCCAAAACGCAGAAATGCTGTGCCGTCCACATTTCAGAAATAAGCCCTTCATCAGGAATGTGACTTGTTTTCAATAGATTCCAGTATCTGCAGTAATCTGCTCCTACATTTTCCCCTGTATCAGCTTTTATTTCTCCCTGCCTCACAATTATCCATCCCCTTTATCTGCATCTCTTCTCTCTCTTTCTGAGCTCCATCTTCACCTATTGCAGGAGTGAGAGCCACTAACTGCACTTTTTTCCGAGCTACTTTCAGGACTGATGAAGGGCCACTGAATCTGAAACGTTACCTTTGTTTTAACTCCACAGAAGCTGCCAAACCTGCCGAGTTTCTCCAGCGATTTCTCTTTTCATCCACATTCACTTCCAGATGACGTTCCCAACGCGGGACCGCACTTCTATTGGCTATAAGCACGAGATTGACAGATGTTCTGATCAATCAGAGCTGGATGAGAGTAAAGGTCCGCCCTGAGGGCTCACGCGGGGTCTCGAGGCGCGGCCGTTTAACCGACTCTGCGCGAGCTCGCGGACTGGGGCCTCGCGCTGGAGAGAAATAAGAGTTTATTTTTAAGTCTTTCCAGTGAAGGTGAGAAAACAGCTATGATACTAATCAGTAAACTGTTAATGTGCGGATACACTGAGGAGGAAACTTTTTCTATCCAATTACCTGTCCAAATGATGTTGGCGCTCGGGGTTAACAGGACACCAGATCAGGATGAGATACATCCAAGGATTCTGATTGAAGTGAGAGGGGCACTGGTCCCAACATCACAGTCTCCTCTGGACTGAGAGGAGGTGTCAGGAGACTGGAGGGTTATCAACATTATGACCTTGTTCTGTGAAGACTTGTAAATTAATCCTGGAATTGACAGCCTTGTCAGTTCAACACTGGTGTTGGGAGAGCTTCTGGAAACAACTATTGTGATAAAACTGATAATCACGTGTGTGGGATATTGGTAAAGTAGTGTTCCTTCTGCAAGCTTAATTGCTTATGCAAGGTGAATGAACTAACCTACACCAGTGTATAATGGTTTCAGCAAAGAGCTGAGTAAGCTAAAATGTGCATACAAGAATGGAACGTGCCTGCAAACATTGGAAGAGGTTACAGACAAATAGATAAGTTGAAAAAGAACATCAAGATATTCTAAGCTCAGAAAACTTCCCTCATGTCAGCACTGAGGCAAGCCAAGTCACTGATAGGGCGGAGGGTCACCCGGCTTGGAGTAGGGGAGAAGTAAACACAGAGCACAGCTGGGCAGGGCAGGAACACAATAAGGAATATTGATAGGTTTGAAGGCCAATGAGGTAAATGGGGAAGTACTGAGAATTAAACTGTATAAATTGTGGAGTAATTTTTGGATCGGGGTGGCTACTTGCTAGTCACCCCTTCTTGCAAGAATGTTTCAATAAAATTCGCTGCTTCAGAATTTGACTCAGACTGAAATTTATTATATTGTGAGCTCTGTTTCTCACACATCAAAAAAGGTGGGTTGGTTAAAAAATGTCAAGGGGAAATTGTGTAAAACTATCTTGCTGAAAGGGTCAATGAGGGCAATGTTACTGATGTGATTAACATGGATTTCCAGAAGATAGCATACAACAAATTGTGTGGAAGATTATAAGTCATGGTCCAAGAGGCACGGGCAACATGGATACAACATTAACTGAGTGATAGGAAAGAGATAGTCAATGCTCAGTGGATATTTTTCTGGCTGGAGGAAGATTTGGAGTGGAGTTCCCAACGGGTCAATATTGGGACCGGCATGTTCCAGTAAGGAGAAAGGATAAGGATAGCAAGGTAAGGGAATCTTGGATAAAGAAGGAGGTTGTGAATTAACTCAAAAAGAAAAAAAACAAATGGAAGGTTTAGGAAGCTAAAATTGGACAAGGACTGTAAAGAATATAAAGAAAGCAGGAAAGAATTCAAGTAGGGAATTAGTAAAAGCAAGAAAGGACCATGAAATTGACAAATAGGTTTAAAGAGAATTCCAAGGTATTCTAGGCATACATTAAAAAATAAAAACAAGAGGATAACGAGGGCGAAGGTCGGACCATTTGAGAATAAAGGAGGAACTTGTGCTTGGAGGCTTGCAAAATCCTAAATGAGTACTTTGTGTCAGTATTGACCCAGAAGAAGGATTTAGAGGGTAGTGAGATTAGTGTGGATCAAGCTAAGATGCAAGGGCATTTTGAGATCAAGAAAGTAGTGGTATTGGGTTTTTTGAAGAGCACTAAAGTTTGTAAGTCGCAAGGGCTTGATGCTACCTAAGCCAGGTTTTTGAGTGAGGCAAGAGAGATTACTGGGACTTTGACCAAGACATTTGTATCTTCACTAGCCACTGGAGAGGTATCGGAGGACTGGCAAGTAGCTAATGTTGTTCCTCTGTTCAAGACTGCAATTAGGGATAATCCAGGAAATTATAAACTGGTGAGTCTTTTGTCAGTCGTTGGGAAGCTATTGACAGAATTCTCCAGGATCGGATTTAAGCACATTTGGAAAAGCACTGCCTAATTAGGGCCAGTGAGCATGGCTTTGTGTAGGGCAGGTTGTGTCGTACTAACTTGGTTGAATTTTTTGAGGAGGTGATCGATGAGGGTGGAGCCGGTGGATATTGTCTCCATGGATTTTAGTAAGGCTTTTGACAAGGTCCCTCCTGGTAGGCTCATCCAGAAGAGTATAATGCATGGGATCCACAGTAACTTGGCCGCACGGATTCAGAATTGGTTTGCCTATAGAAGGCAGAGAGTAGTTGTGGAAGGGTGTTTTTCTGGCTGGAGAATGGTGACTAGTGGTGTTCCGCAGGGAATCATACTGGGACCTCTGCTTTTTAACAGATATAAATGACTTGGATGGAGTTGTCGATGGGTGGGTTAGTAAGTTTGTAGATGATGCAAAGATCAGTAGAGTTGTGGATATTGTAGAAGATTGTGAGAGGACGCAGCGGCATATAGATCAGTTGCAGATATGGGTGGAGAAATGGTAGATGGCGTTTAATCTGTCTAAGTATGAGGTGCTACTCTTTAAGAGATCAAATGTTAAGGAAAAGTATACAGTTAAGGGCAGAACCCTGAACATATCGATGTATAGTGGGATATTAGGGTTCAAGTTTGTAGCTCCCTGAAAGTGGCCACGCATGTAGATAGGGTGTTAAGAAGGTGTGTGTCGTACTTCCAGTATTGGTCAGGACATTGAGTCCAAGAGTCAGGATGTCATGTTGCAGCTTTATATTATGTTGGTTAAGCATACTTAGAGTATTGCATTCGGTTCAAAGTTAAAAATCACACAACACCAGGTTATAGTCCAACAGGTTTATTTAGAAGCACTAGCCTTCGCAGCGCTTTCGATGGTCATGGAATATAAGATCGTAAGACACAGAATTTATAGCAAAAGTTTACAGTGCGATGTAACTGAAATGATATATTGAAAAAGATCTGTATCTTATCTGATACTCCACAACCACCTGATGAAGGCGCAGCACTCCAAAAGCTAGTGCTTCCAAATAAACCTGTTCGACTATAACCTGGTGTAGTCTGATTTTTAACTTTATCTTCCATCTAGAAATAGACTTGCCTCACCTATGAGATAGTGTGCTTTCTCGCATGACTCATGAACTGCCTTATCTGGAGACTGTATTCAAATGCTGATTAGCGACAGAGTATTGACCCAAGTCCTGAGAACAATGCACCATTAATACCCACTCTTGGCAAGGTCACAACTCTGCTGCATGCAAGTGTAAGTCGGCCATCTAGTGGCTAATTGTGGTACTGAGTCTAGTTAAGCAAATTGTCGTTGGGCCATTTATAAATCACTACTGAACTGGAGCTTTTCGATGCAGTCGCGATCCATTTGTTTTATGGACTGGCTGCAACCCATGACATATTATGAGATGTAATAAGCTTGGTCAATTCAAGGTCTGCATCTGAGATTTTCTTCAACACCGTCCGATGAAGGAAAGCATGCCGTACGCCGCCTTGATCACTCGGTGGACCTGCATTGCCACCTTCAGGGCCTGAACACTCTGTATGTCAATTTTCCCAAGGGCATTTCCATTTACCGTGTAGTTCGCTCTCGAATTGGATCTTCCAAAATGCATCATCTCACATTTGCCCGGATTGAACTACATCTGCCATTTCTCTGCCCAACTCTCCAATCTATTTATATTCTGCTGCATTCTCTGACAGTCCCCTTCATCATTTGCTAACCCACCAATGTCAGTGTCATCTGCAAATCAGACCACCTGTACATCACTCCAGATCATTGATGTATATGATAAACAACAGTGGTCTCAACACGGATCCCTGTGGAACACCACTGGTCACAATTCTCCATTTTGAGGAACTCCCTTCATTGCTACTCTCTGTGTCCTGTTGCCCAGCCAGCTCCATCCATCTAGCTAATACACCCTGGAGCCCCCCAGCAACTTCACTTTCTCCATCAGCCTACCATGGGGAACCTTATCAAATGGGAAAAAGTGAGGACTGCAGATGCTGGAGATCAGAGCTGAAAATGTGTTGCTGGAAAAGCGCAGCCAGTCAGGCAGCATCCAAAGAGTGGGAGAATCAACGTTTCGGGCATGAGCCCGAAGATTCCTGAAGAAGGGCTTATGCCCGAAACGTCGATTCTCCTGCTCCTTGGATGCTGCCTGACCTGCGCTTTTCCAGCAACATATTTTCAGCTCGAACCTTATCAAATGCCTTACTGAAGTCCATGAGTATGACATCTACAGCCCTTCCCTCATCAATCAGCTTTGTCACTTTATTTTTAGATAAGATTAGATTTCTCAAAGAATTGTCTTTAGTTTTTTAAAAAAAAGCCAAGCTTTAAAATCCCTGTTACTCTTTCTTTCGTCAAAGTTTCCAATGGAAATATTTCAAAATACGAACTATATTGCACCACTGTTACTTTAACTTGAAGTAGTTAAAACTCTCTTTGCTCAAATTTTTTGAAAAGAAACAAGCATTTGGAAAGGCCTTGGACATAAAGATGCAGGTTAGATGGAGATCTAAATGAAGACAGAATATACTCAAAATGAATTTTCCTTCTGGTGAGAATCCAGAAGTCATTCAGTAAGGGCACTGCAAAACATCATCTTTTTTTTCCCAATCACTGCATAGTCAATTGCTCAAAACAGAAGAGACCTTTGAGATGATATTGTAAAATCAGGCAGTCAGTGGAATGAAGAAGGGCTCATGCCTGAAACGTCGATTCTCCTGCTCCTTGGATGCTGCGCTTTTCCAGCAACACATTTTCAGCATTTTTACATCATCCTCCGCTGCAAAATGCAGTCCAATTACTGAGCATGGGGAGAAGGCAGAAAGGTTTCATATTTAGTATGATTTTTATTGCTTTTGTAGGATGTTTCAGACAAGCTGACCAACCAATTTAGTTTTAAAACCTGTTGCGTCTTATGAAACGTTTTCGGAGTTGTAAGATGTTTACCTGTTTTAAGGACATTCCCAGAACAGCTCCAATTATCATGCTCTGCTCCCAAAGCAAAATGTTTATTTCCCTCTACAGGAACTAAATAGTGCATCTACAGACCGGGTTATAACATAGATTAGACAATCAATCCAAAATTTTTCCTCATAAATCCATAATTTGAAGGTCTCTTATGGTAAAATCCGTGTGTCTTGTCAAGGAGGCCTGGGATCAAATCCCACCTGCTCCAGAGCTGTGCAATAACTTTGAACATAGAACATATCTACAAACAATGCACCTGAAATGGAGCTCCATTTGTGTTGAGAGGTTATGGATACATTATTTTCCAGCAATCTTATTTTTAACTTAACAACAATCTTGTTGTTTAGCAACAGGGCCAACACTAGCAAGGCTTGTCATTCACTTCCATTGAGACAGTGCTGGTGAGTTGCCAACTTGAATAACTGGACTATCTGGTGAAGATGCATCTGTATTGCAGGGATATTAGGCAGGGACTTCCATGACTTTGATTCAGTGACAATGCAGGAATACCAATCTAGTTCCAAATTAAGGTAGGACACGAATGTGAATGCACCTGTCAACTTTGTCTTTTTCAATGATGGAGATTCCAGAATTGGAAGCAACAGCTTGACAAGTGGCTCCAGGATACAGTAAGGACAGGAGCTGCACATGGTGCTTAACATTGTACGGTCATCAGTAAATATTCTCGCCTCTGACATTATGAAGGAGCAAATAGATGCAAAGATTGCAATAAAGCAAAAGATTTTCTCCCGATTTTGAAAAATCATTAGTTAAGTCCCAGTCAGAGAACTCTGCTCAACACTGGGCAACATAATATAGGATGAATGGCAATGCACAAAAAGGGGATTCACTGAAATGGTATTAAGGATAAAGGATGATAGCAAGAATAGTTGGAACCAAGAGAAGCTAGGAATATTCTTCTTACAGCAGAGTAGGTGAAGGGAAGATTTGATAGAAGCTATTTATAGAAAAAGTAACAGGCTCCACTGACAGCAGGATGAATGGCCAGTGGATGTATTTGATGGAGGAATGATAGTTGATCAAAGGTGGTTTGGTTCCACATGGGACTTCCCTCCAAGTGTCCCTCTTCTCCACCTCCATTTACCTTTTCCCCAGGCAGAATTCAGCCCCGTTCCCTATTCTCCCCCCATTCACCAATCCTTCCATTTCCCCTGCTTCCTGTAGTTCCTTGACCTCCACATCTCCTCCCAGTCTCCCTCAAGCCCTCCAACTTCCCTTTTGCTCCACCCTCAGTGAATGGAAGTTGGTTTCTCTTGCTCTGTGACTGCATGGATAGAGCGTGTAAAAGCAGATAAGTTAGGAATACCATGCAAGCAACAAGAGGAATTGCTTACCTCTGCAGGGGCTATCACCAATCCGGCCAACCAAGGTGTTGGTTAGGCCTCCAGTGGAGGTGGCACAGGCCACATTCCCAAAACTGTCTAATGCAATAGCACATGGTCACTATGTTAGCTAAAAACGAAGCTTAAGAAATTGGAAATCAAAATTAAAGTATCAGTGCACAGCCCTTCAGTATTAAACTACTTTAACCAATTAAGCACAGCAACTAGGTTAAAATGACCTCTACTTGTCCACTTGAACTGAAGCAAGTGTTAATGCTCCAATAATGACATAATATTGTTCGCAGATAGTCAAACATCAGGACATGAAGTTAGTGCATGGTGTACTGAAGTTATGCTCACGTTTCTGCACAGCCTTAGTCACAAAGATAAAATCTTTTATGAGTGACGGCAGAAATTGAACTCCCCCTCCTACTTTGACAAGGTCATGCAGGTCCTGGGCCTCCCCCACTGCCACTCCCTCACCCCCCAAGCCTGGAGGAAGAATGCCTCATCTTCCGTCTCGGAACACTTCAATCCCCGGGTGTCAATGTGGGCTTCACCATTTCCTTATTTCCCCTCCCCCCAACTTACCCCAGTTCCAACCTTCCAGCTCAGCACCTTCCTCATGATCTGTCCCACCTGCCAATCTTCCTTCCCGCCTATCCACTCCACCCTCCTCTCTGACCTATTGTACACTTAGCTGCCTTCTCCCCATCCCCACACCCCTCCCATTTATCTCTCCACCTTGGAGGCTCCCAGCCTCATTCCTGATGAAGGGCTCCTACCCGAAACATCGATTTTTCCTGCTCTTCGGATGCTGCCTGACCTGCTGTGCTTTTCCAGCACCACTCTAAGCTTGACTCTGATCTCCAGCATCTGCAGTCCTCACTTTCATCTAAAACTTTAACATAGCAGAAGGAAACTGCTGGTTACTGCAAGTATAAGTGATTAACTCTGATATCACATGCCCGGTGCTCTCGTCCAATGTGATAAACACTATTGCGAATGTGACTATTTTAGGCAAATGGAGGGTGAATGAATAACATCCAAGTGTAAAAGTAGCTCTGGCCATAACCCAGGCTCGTGCTTCTTTCTACATTTTGGCTCAGATTCTGCAGATATGGGAATTCAGAAAATCATGCTCAACTGCAGCTCCACATCTAACACTATAGTAAAACAGGGAAGGTAACAGGCAACTTGATTCACACTAGTACCATATTGTAAGAAATGCTAATTATATTAAATAAGCCCACACTAAAACCCCATAACCATAATGATACCGAGGTCAATAAAAATCATTGTACAGGATTCTGTACAAGGTATAGTTTAATGAACAAGATAAGATAGAATTAAATACACTTCCATTTGCGAATCCACTGGGGTGGAAGCTGCTTGGAGGTTTCACTGCCATCAATCCCCTAAACGTTCTGTAATCAAAGCCTCCATTGGGACTTTGGGAAACCCCAGTGTTTCAGCAAATCGCGATGCCCCTCGGTCACTCAGCATCACATGATTGGTCTGGAACAGCAGCAGCTTCCGATCAGCATTTAATTAAACAAATCACAGCATATCACCAACAAAAATAGAATTTGCTGGAAGACTTTAGCAAGTCTGGGTGGCACAGTGGTTAGTACTGTTGCCTCACAGCGCCAGAGACCCAGGTTCAATTCCTGCCTCAGGCGACTCTCTGTGTGGAGTTTGCACATTCTCCCCGTGTCTGCGTGAGTTTCATCCGGGTGCCTCGGTTTCCTCCCACAGTCCAAAATGTGCAGGTTAGGTGAATTGGCCATGTTAAATTGCCCGTAGTGTTAGGTGAAATGGGGGGGGGAATGGGTCCGGGTGGGTTGCGCTTTGGTGTGTCAGTGTGGACTTGTTGGGCCGAAGGGCCCGTTTCCACACTGTAAGTAATCTAATCTAATATCACCAACAAAAACAGAATTTGCTGGAAGACTTTAACAAGTCTGGCAGTGGCTGTGGAGAGAAGTCAAGATTTAACGTTTTGGGTCCAATGACTCTTCCACAGAGCTGCTAGTCACTAGGAAAGCGTTGTTTTTTTATGCAGAAGATAGTGGGTTGGGGGTGGGGGAGGGAAGGAGTAAAGTGGAGATAGAGCCCAGAGAGAGAGATAAACAGAGAAGTGGAGTAGCCTGGGAAATCAAATAGCTATTAGGGGGATAAATTAATGGCTAATAATGGGTTGTATGTAATAGCAGGCCATGCAAGTGCAAGGCTTGGGGTTGGGGCAAGGAATGGGAGGTGTTTTAAGTTCTAAAATTGTTGAACTCAGAGTCTAGAAGGCTCTAGAGCTCTCAAATAGAAAATGAGGCACTGTTCTGGAACAATGCAGCAAGCCTGACACAGTGATGTAGGCCAGAGAGCAAGATGGGATGCTGAAGTTTCAAGCAACTGGAAGCTCAGGGACATTTTTTTACACACAGAACATGGATGTTCTGCAAAGCAGTCACCCAGTCTATGCTGTTTCCCCAGTGTAGTAGAGACCACATTTTGAGCAGGGATTGCAGTAAACTAAATCGAGTGAAGTACAGATTAAGCATGACTTCATCTAGAAGGTGTGTTTAGCCACTGAGATATTGATGATGGAGGAAGTAAATAGGCAGATATTCCACCTTCTGGGGTTGCAGAATGAAGGAGGAGTGCATCAGAGTCTCCCAGAGAGAATGGTCCTTGCAGAAGGCTGACACGGGAGGAGAGGAGATGGGAGGACATATTTGTTGATGACATTTGGAGGTGGCAGAAATGGGGCTTATGGAGTGTAGAGAGACCTAACTCAGTTCTGCTTTTCTTCCTTTGTCCACATACCCCACAAAGAGACAACATAACTGGGCTCTATGTGGGTATCCATGGCCACCTCTCTGACCTGAAGAAGGTGAGTGCCATTAAGAGAAGCTGTTCAGGTGAGGATAAGCTCAGCCAGGTGGAGGAGGGTGGTGGTGGGTAGGGCCCATCAGGCTATTTTTCCAGGAAGAAGCAGAGAGCCCCGAGACCACCCTGATGGGGATGGATGGGGAAAGGATTGCTTGTCCACAATAAAGGGGAGGTGGCTAGAGCCTGCAAACTGAAAATTCTGAAACTGACGTAAAGTATCAGAGAAATTATAGATGTAAGTGGAAAGGGACTGGTCAATGGTAGAAAACCAGAATTGAGTTAGGTATCTCTACACTGCATAAGCCCCATTTCTGCCACCTCCAAACACCATCAACAAACTGGTAACTGTTTGTGTGGAGTTTGCACGTTCTCCTTGTGTCTGTGTGGGTTTCTTCAGGATGCTCCAGTTTCCTCCCACATTCCAAAGATGTGCAGGTTCGGTGAACTGGCCAAGCCTCCCATGAGAGGAAACATCCTCCCTGCATTTTCCCTGTCAAAGCCTATGTTTCAATGAGATCACGGCTCATTCTTCTGAATCCCAGTGAGTACAGTCCCAAACTGTTTAATGTTTGTTCATAAGACAATCCATCCATTCTTGGGACCATCCGAGCGAATCTTCACTGAACTGCCTGCAATGGAATGATGCCTTTCCTTAAATAAAGGGACTGAAACTGTTCACAGTGCTCCAGATGTAGTCTCACCAGCACCTTGTACAGTTACAGGAAGACTTCCCTACTTTTATACTCCAACCTCCTTGAAATAAGGGCCAACAATCACAAATGCCTTTTTTTTCCAGAATCCCTACAATGTGGAAACAGACCCTTCGGCCCAACAAGTCCATACTGAGCCTCTGAAGAGTAACCCATCCAGACCCATTCCCCTACCTTACTACTCTACATTTACCCCAGCCTAATGCACCTAACTTGCATAGCCCTGAACACTATGAGCCATTGGTTTAGGTCAGTTGGCAGGGCAGCTGACTTGTAATACTAACAGCAGAAGTTCAAATGGCACCTTGGCTGAGGTTACCAAGAAGGACTCTCCTACTCAACCTTTCCCTTTGTCTGAGATGTCGTGATCTTCAGGTTAAACCACCATCAGTGACCTCTGTCTAATGAGAGATCAGGACTATGGTCACTTTGCCTTTTCTGTTCTGTATGATTTGAAATGGATTTTAATGGAGTGTATTGCACATATTATTTCATAAAATGCTGCATACTTTTGCAACAAAAAAAATCATTGATTCACATAAATTATCCAATTGTATTATTTAACAATTCAGTATCATCATATTCTACCTCATCAGTGTTCTGACGTGGATAGCTGCCAGAATTTGTTTACCCAAACTGTACACAAAATCTTTGAAAATGCTGCAATCTGAATGTCCCTGTGGAGATTCCCAGAGAATATAGATAATTGGCTTCATTGACTCCAAGTTTAATTCAGTCGGGTTGTTCGAGGCAGAGTAATGCAATCAGAAAATACACGGAATTATTCGCAATGTCAACAAAATATATGACATGATCTTGGCCATCATTGGTATTCCGGGTAAGTGGGTTTGTACAGAAACTGTGTAAATATGCTGGTTTTACTGTGGGACTGATACTGCTGACCGTCTTTCTGCAGATACCAGGTCACTTTTTATCATATATTTTCAAACTGGTCGGTTGGTCTCAATTAACTCTGGAGTTTTGATTTACTGCCTCGGATACAAGTGAGGTTCTGATTGTAGTTGGCATGACTGTTTAGTACAGTGATATCTAAACCAGCGATGCCTGCAAAAGAAAAATTGATATTATCAAATCAGAAACAGAAATTGCTGGAGAAACTCTGCAGGTCTGGCAGCATCTGTGGAGAGAAAGCAAAGTCAACGTTTGAGCCTGGTGACCCTTCTACAGAATTGAATCTGTTCCAAAAGCTTTGGCTTTGTTTCTATTTGCTTCATCGTCCCAGCTCATCTTGCTCTCCTGCTCCCACCCCTACCCAAACGGGGAATCCAGAGCAAACTGAGGTCCAGCTGCATTTGGTCCACTTTGGTGACTGAGGTCACTGCTCATGATATGGTTCTTTGGCAACGTGTTTAAACTTTGGTCAGAAGACAACTCTTCCATACAGGGCTTCATCCTCGTATTTGGACCATCTGTTACTCATCTGCAAGAGGCCACTCAACTCATCATCCAGAGGTGTGATGGGAAATGGGGTAACGTGATGGAATCTGGAGTGGAATTCTGGTCCAGGTAATGTCTAAAATTAGGAATGTCTAAAATTCCAGTACGATCTGACGATACAACCGGAATGGGATCCGATCTTCAACATTGTGCAGCTTTAGCTTCTCGTGACTCTAAAATAGGTGAGCTAAGTCAAAGAAAACCATTTCCATTTGTCCAGCCTGATAAGAAGTGTGCCTACATTTTCACTGATTCTGGGTTTACCTCCTTTTAGCTTCCTGAATTCCCACACCAGGCTGGGAAATGCTCAAACTGCAAAGTCAGTTAAATCAAGGTTCAAAAATCTTATTGAAACTTACAAAGATGTCAATCAACTTTCAGGAAGTGGACTAAAGTTTATCCCATAAACTCTCTGTGTATTAAACCTTGGAATAGGCATGTCTGAGATTAAATGAGATCACAGTTGTGATGTTTAACCATTTGCTTAATTCAAAGTCCATGTCTTTTTGTATCAAAATACAGATATGATAACCTGGACTTGGACAGTATGTTTGCTTCAAACTATTTTAGTCTATTTTCTTTTCTCTTCCTAGCAAGTTAATTTAGTGGCACTTAATATTTTGTCTCTGAAAAGTGTAGCCTGTCTTCCTGCACCTCTTGCTACCTGATGGCCATGGCAGCATCTGATCTGATGGTTGTTATCACTGAGGTCATACCTTTATCTTTCTTGGATAAAACTCCTGTGTGAAGCATAAACTATGTCCTGTCAATAACAGCCACTTCTTGCTCTGTTTGGTTCATTGTCACTTTCAGCTTTGATCGTTTTGTCACTATTTGCTTCCAGAAAATGAAAAACTAAATATTGCACAAAAGAAATGCTGTTGTAGTTCTAACAACAACCTACCGTGGTTTTGTATTTCAAAGCCGATCTATTATAGTGAATCCCAGCTGGGTGGGATTTAAATGGTTCCTTACAGTTCTTAATCCATTGTTGCCATTTGATCTAATTCTGCTGCTCAACGCTCTGACAGTCAGACACATTATAGTAGCCAGTCGAGTCCGTAAGGGACTGAGGGGTCAGAACAAAGAAGAGAATCACAGTGATCCAGAGATGGAGAGCAGAAGGCGGTCTATAATTTTACTCTCTACATTTCTGGCAGCTTTGTTATTTTGTGATCCACATATGTGATAAATTTCATTTACAATACTATTCCTCGAACTGATCCCATCGAATGAAATCATTCTTTACACGTATTTGAACAAGTCGGAGTTATTTTGATGAATTGAAGTGGTTGCACAAATGCATTTATTTGTGGGGCAACATAGTCCAAATTCAGGCACCAGATCAAGAAAGCAGTGAAGTGTTCTTTTACATAAATCAGCATTGTAATGAACAAATAGAACAGCATAGAGTGACCAAATACAGATCCTAGTGTTTCCAAAGCATGGAAGATTTATTAATATCTTAACTTGACATTTGCATATTTCTAGTGGCTGATTTTGTGGGTGGATGAATGAGGTGTGTAGGGGGATGCAGGTAGTGTTGTAGATGGTACAATAATTGTGATTCTGCACAGAGCTGGTATCCCATTATCAGGTCACCTTTTATCTACATGTGCACAGTACACTGGCTGTGGGTAGCCAGCTCAGAATCAGTCCCTGAAATGAGGAGACTGAATTTCCTATTTTTTTTTCTTTTCTCTTAAACTATTTCAGATGGTGGTAATTCTGTGTGAAATTGTGCTCTGTTATTATCCTTATGCAGCCTGTTTCAGAAGTCAATTGCTCATTCATTCTCTTTGCCCAATCTGTCTAAATCATAGAATCCCTACAATGCAGAAGATGGACCATTGGGTCTGTCCTAACCCTTCAAACAGCATCCCACCTAAACTCAGTGCATCACCTTAACACTGTAACCCCAATTTACCATGGTCAATTCACCTAGCATTGTACACCCCTGGACACAGTGAATCCACCTAACCTCTAAACCTTTGGACTGGAGGAGGAAACCCATATGGACACAGGGAGAACATGCAAACTCTACACAGACAGGGGGTGGAATTGAACCCAGGTCCCTGACACTGTGAAGCAGTGATGCTAATCACTGAGCCACCATGCCAAATTTCCCACAGATGGAAGAAACTGGAACCAAATCAATGAAAACAGAGGAGTAGTTGTGGCTATATCTTCACCCCAATATTGTATAATGTTGCAATACCATTGGCATTACCTCAGTGTCCCTTAGCTTGTTGTCAAGGAAGAGCTGAATCTCATGGTCATTTGTACAATTAACAGACTTGTATAACAGATCTGTGTAATCACTGGATGGCCGTCTGTGAAAAGGATTGATGTTTACCCTCAGAACCTCAATCAAAAAGTAAAACTTGCTGACTTTACAGGTTCATGTCAGTCTCATTCATACCTTGTGTTGATCCCATGGGAATTGTGTGAAATAATTGCTGGAAGAGGGAAGGGTCCAGCAATTCCTTTCCCTCCAGCTCCAGCTCAGTCTGAACAACATCAAGAAGCTGTGACTCTGGGACTGGAACAGATCTGCAGCAATCTCGGCTGGTTCTAACAAGTCAATCTGACAGAGAGAGAGGTTTGTATGTGGATGTGGGGATGGCACGGATTGGGTCCTGGTCACTGGATATCCCACACTTAGTCTTGGTTCAACCCTCCCTGTTCCACTAAGCTGCCATCACCTGACTGGTCGCACTGTATACTGCAAAGGTTGTGCATCCTGACAACCTCAGTCTCTAAAAATTGTCACATGCCTAATAAAGGTGTGCCAGTACAGCTACAGTGCTGACGTGGAATACAATGTCTACAGTATGAGATAACTGATGTATGGACAGTCCACAGTGTGCAACATATGTACTGTCTACAGTAATACAATATCTACAGTAATGCAACATCTATAATATTTGATAACTAATATACGGACACTCTGTAGTGTGCAAAGTGTGAACTTTCAACAGTGATTGCTGTCTACAGTGTGTGACAATGACATGTGGACAGTTAGCAGAGTGCACGTTTGTATTGTCTACAGTAATACATAGTCAACAGTGTGGGAGACTGATATTTGAATATTTAGCTGAGTGCAGCCTGAATTGAACACACGGGTGCACAATGAGGTGCTGGGTCCTTTCCAGTCTTTACCATTGGACGATGCACCATTTGTTGAACTCTAAGACTGAATGGAGCCTTGTGGAGATCTGTGTTAGAGGCAAACATTTAACAGACAAATCGACAAAATTGCCGTTGGACACTGACAAGTTGACCCGACCCTGCAACCCGACATGAGATAGGGACCAGAGATGGTCAAAGTGCAATTACAGTGAATGTAGTGGGAGCATCAAAAAATGGCCTTTTAGGGACTGGGAGGGAGATTACTTAATTAATCTTCCCTTACAAATGTGATTTCTTTCAGAGTTTTGTTAGCGGGATCTCTGCCAGTGTCGGGGTCTCCAGTGTATTTGATGAGAGTGGGACAGGCACACATTGTGCAGATGGTCACTGGTTCCAAACTACGACCTTATCCTGACTGATTTTACACACACTGTTGATGCGGACCCTGTCATTCCCATAGGGGAACAACTACAGCACTGACCAATCTCTGACCCAGTATCAAACACAGACTGTCGCTAAAGTCTAACGCTGGGAATAATTACATACTTGAACATATGTTTATTATACAAACAACCTTATGTTTATTACAAATTGAATATAGCTTTATGTACAACTGAAGACAGATAATAATAAGAAATAATTAATAACTAACAGGTTTATTGTACAATCGAACAAATTGCAGAGCATGGAGTACAGGAGTTGGAATGCCTTGTTGCAGGTGTACAAGAGTTCTTTGAAGAAGTAACAAAGGGGATTGATGAGGACAGAGCAGTAGATGTGATCTATATGGACTTCAGTAAGGCTTTGACAAGGTTCCCCATGGGAGACTGATTAGCAAGGTTAGATCTCATGGAATACAGGAAGAACTAGCCATTCGGATACAGAACTGGCTCAAAGGTAGAAGACAGAGAGTGGTGGAGGAGAGTTGTTTTTCAGACTGGAGGCCTGTGACCAATGGAGTGCCACAAGGATTCTCTACTTTTTGTCATTTACATAAATGATTTGGATGTGAGCATAAGAGGTACAGTTAGTAAACTTGCAAATGACACCAAAATTGAAGATGCAGTGGACAGCGAAGAGGGTTACCTCAGATTACAACAGGATCTGGACCAGATGGGCTAATGGGCTGAGAAGTGGCAGATTGAATTTAATTCAGACAAATGCGAGGTGCTACATTTTGGGAAAGCAAATCTTAGCAGGACTTATATACTTAATGGTAAGGTCCCAGGGAGTGTTGCTGAACCAGGAGACCTTGGAGTGCAGGTTCATAGCTCCTTGAAAGTGGAGTCGCAGGTAGATAGGATAGTGAAGGCAGCGTTTGGTATGCTTTCCTTTATTGGTCAGAGTATTGACTATAGGAGTTGGGAAGTCATGTTGCAGCTGTGCAGGACATTGATTAGGCCACTGTTGGAATATTGCATGCAATTCTAGTCTCCTTCCTATTGGAAAGATGTTGTGAAACTTGAGAGGATTAAGAAAAGATTTACAAGGACGTTGACTGGGTTGGAGGATTTGAGCTATAGGGAGAGACTGAATAGGCTCGGGCTGTTTTCCTTGGAGCGTCGGAGGCTGAGGGGTGACCTTATAGAGGTTTACAAAATTATGAGGGGCATGGATAGGGTAAATAGGCAAAGTCTTTTCCCTGGGGTCGGGGAGTCCAGAACTAGAGGTCATAGATTTAGGATGAGAGGGGAAAGATATAAAAGAGACCTAAGGGGCAACTATTTCACGCAGAGGGTGGTACGTGTATGGAATGAGCTGCCAGAGGAAGTGGTGGAGGATAGTACAATTGCAACATTTAAGAGACATTTGGATAAATATATGAATAGGAAGGGTTTGGAGGGATATGGGCCGGATGCTGGCAGGTGGGACTAGATTGGGTTGGGATATCTGCTCGGCATGGACGGGTTGGACTGAAGGGTCTGTTTCCATGCTGTACACCTCTATGATTCTATGGCATGAGTGAGGTCCCATTTGGAATACTGTACACAATTCTAGTCGCTCTACTATAGAAAGTAACTATTAAACTAGAAAGAGGGCAGAAAGGATTTACTAGGATGTTACCTGGACTGGAAGGTTTGAGCTACAAGAAGAAATAAGATAGGATGGGACATTTTTCCCTGGAGTTTAGGAGATTCAGGGGTGACCTTATACAGAACTATAAAATCATGAGAGGCGTAGATAAGGTAGGTAGCCAGCAGCTTTTCCCCAAGGGAGTCTAAAACTCGAGGGCATATGTTTAAGGTGAGAGGGGAGAGATACAAAAGGGCATAGAAAGGCAGTTTTCTTCACACTGAGGATGGTGAGTGTCTGGAATGGGCTGCCAGAGGTGGTGGAAGTGAGTACAATTTTATCATTTAAGAAACATTTAGACAGGTGTATGGATGCGTTAGATATGGGGGTACATGGACCAAACACAGGCAAAAGGGATTAGTTTAACGGTGAAAACTGGAAAGCATAGGCTCGCTGGCCGAAAGGCCTGTTTCTATGATGGCGATCTCTCGGACTCGTTTATAAAAGTTTCATCTCCCTGTGCTCGACGGTGAATATCACCCACACACCGACATTCACCAGCTGCTACTGAAAGTTTCTATTGAATACTCCACATCGTTCCCATTCTATTTCGGAATTCCAGGAATTGTTTTATTTGAGCCAATGTAATATCTCACCTCACTTGGTGGAGGTGAGAGATTTATACCTCTCAGTAATATCAAGTCCAAATAGTTGGCAATTTCTTGATCCTTTGATCACACAAATACTCGGATACCAGCCCTGCATTCTCTCAGTGATCGGAGCTGCTTCTTTCCATCTAAACTGAACTGATTCCTCCATAATCTAAGAAAGAAATTAATGATTAATAACCAACCAATTAATAAAGTTAAAATAACAGAATCATTCATAATTTTCCAATTGAAACACACATTTTGAAATCAAACTGTGAGCAGCTACACAGTAACAAATGGGTGTAAGTGGTGGGGGAAAGAGAATCTATGAGCTGCTGCACACACAGACAGTGCTGTAAGAAACTAAGGTGTTGATATTTGGGGAATGATGTAAATTGAGGATGTAGTTGGAGGGGGAAATTTCATTGTACTTGTAATGCAGTGACCTACAGTACAAATGCCAGCAACTGGCTGAATTTTATCTCAAATAATTAAACCATCTGGAATTGAAAGTTAGTTTCATAGTCACCATTTTCATAGAATCTAATCAGTGATTGCTGTAAATACACATCTGCTTCACTCATGTCCATCACCAAAGGGAATCTGGGAATCTTACCTGGTCTGGCCCAGCGGTATTTTCAGAAGACATTAAATACTGATATACAATGTGTGGTTAAAGATGTATGTTTGAGATATGAATATGAAATGAAAATGGGATGGATATGTGGTTTCAACTTTGGCACTGAAGCTTACAACACACGTAATTAACATGGTAATGACTCCTTCCTAACGACTGGTATCAAGACAGATATGGGCAAGGATTTTTATTTTGCTGATTTTACATCATTTCACACTGAAATGTTGATTGCACTTTGAACACCATCTCAAAGAAGTGCTTCAAATGGCAAGGACGGAGAATAGATTCCGACTGGGGAGCATCAGATTCTCAGTAGCAACACAAGGGACCAAATTCGTTAATTCGTGAGGACACTGTCAACCAGACTAGACCTGAAACTCGCATAAAGGGAACCAATAAGAGATAACAACTTGTTTCAACTTAATGAGATGGGAATCGCGGAGGCCATGGGGCTCAGCAGGAGAAAGAGCATCCACCAGAGGGTGGTAGTGAGAAGTGACTGAGGAAAATTCTGGGAGTTGAATCACTAGAACAGGGAAGGAGATTGCTGAATATTCAGTGTCAAAGAACAGCTGGATTAACTCCTGGAAAGGGAGGGTGAACAGCAGTGTGTGTGATTCAGATGGGAACTAACAATCAATAACTTTAAGGCAGAGCAAAGAGTGTCTTTCAGCAAGGTGATGGTCCTCCAGGAGCAGTTGATGTTTGTCTCGTTGTGCATCCCGGGGAACAGACTCTATAGCACAGAGTCTTGTGTCGTGGAACTGCTCAGGACGAACCTTGACAAAGGCCACTGCATCTTTCTCCACACTTCCTTTGCAAAGACAAATTCCAGAAGAAGATGTGTGACAGTCTCTCTCCCCCCCACAACCCCTTAGAGAGTAGCATGCTGAGGCAAAGAGAGTCTAGGTTCGAGAGAGGCAGAGAGAGAGAGAGAGAGAGAGAGACAGACAGACAGACAGACAGAGAGACAGAAAAAGAGAAAAACAAAAGAGAGAAGAGGATTCAACGACAGAAGCAGGGCTGTCTAGTTGCCTACATGCAGTGCCTTGGTGAGACCATACCTGAAGTCATGTGTATAGTTTTTGTCCCTTATCTAAGGAAGGACATTCATGCATAGAAGGAATACAACAAAGGTTTTCAAGACTGACTCGTGGGATAGCAGGACTGATGAATGAAGAGAGACTGGATCAGTTAGGACTATTTTCACTGTAGGTTAGAATAATATGGGGCACCTTTTAGAAACCTACCAAAATTCTAACAGGAAAGGTCAGGGTAAACACAGGAAGGATGTTCCCAAGGTCCAGAACCAAGGGTCAATGTCTAAGGATCTGGGGTAGGCTATTTCGAGCTGAGCGGAGGATAAATTTCTTCACGCAGGTTGAGGTGAGTCTGTGAAATTCCCTGTCAGAGAGAGTGCTTGTTGGCTAAAACACTGAATGGTTGGAAAGAAAAAGTTAAATATTGTTCTCAAAAAGAACAGAAATTTCTGGTGAAACTCAGCAGGTTTACAGAGAGAGAAAAACAGAGTCAGCTAAGAAGAAGGATCACTGGACTCGAAACATTAACTTTACTTTCTCTTCACAGATGCTGTCAGACCCGTTGAGTTTCTTCAGCAATTTTGGCTTTTGTTTCAGGTTTCTACTATCTGTATTTCTTTGCTTTAGTCCGTCATGTTGTGGCTGTGCAGGCCATTGCTTTGGCCACTTTTGAAATGCTGCATGCAGCTCTGGGCTTCTTGCTATAGGAAGGATGTTGTGAAAGTTGAAATGGTTCAGAAAGGATTTACAAGGATGTTGTTGGGGTTGGAGGGTTTGATCTAGAGGGAGAGGCTGAATAGGCTGGGGCTGTTACCCTTGAAGCGTGGGAGGCTGAGGGGTGACCTTATTGAGGTTTATAAAACAATGAGGGGCATGGGTAGGGCAAATAGACAAGATGTTTTCCCCAGGGTTGGGGGAGACCAAAACTAGGGGCATAGGGTTAAGTTGAGGGGGCAAGATTTAAAAGGGTCCTAAGGGGCAACTTTTTCACACAGAGGGATGGTATGAGATTGGAGTGAGCTGCCAGAGGAAGTGGTGGAGGCTGGTACAATTACAGCATATAAAAGGCATCTGGATGGGTTTATGAATTTTTAAAAGAATTTGTGCAATGAAAGGGGAATGGTCACTTCTGCCAGCTCAGCTTTTCTCTGGTTTGATTTGGTTTTTGGACGTCTGGCTATTCACTGAAAGCAGGCAGGTAGTGTTTTGAGGCTGCTGATCCAAGAAACAGTTACGTGAAGCAGGTTCGTGCTGATCCTCTCTGTCTGACATCTCTCTCCAGTAAGACCCTGTGTTTGATGCTACCTTTTGCGCCACGAGGTGTTTATGGGGATTGTTGCAAGTATAGGGAACAACAGGTAAAGTCTGTTTGGTTTTTGGATAGGTGAGGTTATTTAGTGGGTGGCACAGTGGTTAGCACTGCTGCCTCACAGCGCCTGAAACCCGGGTTCAATTCCGGCCTCAGGCGACTGACTGTGTGGAGTTTGCACATTTTCCCCTTGTCTGCGTGGGTTTCCTCTGGGTGCTCCCACAATCCAAAAGATGTGCAGGTCAGGTGAATTGGCCATGCTAAATTGCCCGTAGTGTTAGGTAAGGGGGTAAATGTAGGGGTATGGGTGGGATGCGCTTCGGCGGGTCGGTGTGGACTTGTTGGGCCGAAGGGCCTGTTTCCACACTGTAATCTAATCTGTAATCTAATCTAATTCTGCATTCGGTTCTCTTTTGCTTCTATTTCATTGACTAATCTTGTAAATAAATTTGATTTTGTTTAAAATGAAGTGGTTTGACCAATGGCACCTCTCCTGGAATATCCACTTCACACCTTCTTAAAACAACGAGCAATGTTAGGGTCTGGGCTACTTTCTTGAAATGTTTTGAGGGGGTCTGGTCTGGTCCATAACAAGTCAGAGACATGTACAGCACAGAAACAGATCCTTCAGTCCAACTCATCCATGCTGACCAGATATCCGAACCTAATCCAAAAATCATTCAACACCAGGTTATAGTCCAACAGGTTTAATTGGAAGCACTAGCTTTCGGAGCACTGCTCCTTCATCAGGTGTTGTCCGGAACAGTGCTCCGAAACCTAGTGCTCCCAATTAAACCTGTTGGACTACAACATAGCGTTGAGTGATTTTTAACTCTGTATACCCCAGTCCAACACTGGCAGCTCCACATCCTAACCTAATCTAGTTCCATTTGCCAGCGCTTGTCTCATTTCCTTCCTATTCTTGTGCCCACCCAGATGCCTTTTAAACATCATAATTGTACCAGCCTCCACCATTTCTCTGGCAGCTCATTCCATACACGCACCACCCTCTGCATGAAGAGGTTGCCCCTGAGGTCCCTTTTCAATGTTTCCCCTCTCACCCTAAACCTACGCCCTCTAGTTCTGGACTCCACCATCCTAGAGAAAGAACTTGTCTATTTACCCTAACCATGGGACTCATTATTTTATAAACCTCTATAAGGTCACCCCTCAACCTCCGACGCTCCAGAGAAAACAGAGTTTATTCAGCCTCTCCGTACAGCTCAAAGCCTCCAACACTGACAACTTTGTAAATCTTTTCTGAACCCTTCCAAGTTTCACAACATCCTCCCTCTAGGAGAGAGAGCAGAATTGCACAGAATATTCCAAAAGTGGCCTAACCAATGTCATGTACAGCTTCAAAATGACCTCCCAACTCCTATACTCAGTCCTCTGACTAATAAAGGAAAGCATACCAAATGCCTTCTTCACTATCCTATCTACCTGTGACTCCACTTGCAAGGAACTATGAACCTGCACTTCAAGGTCTCTTTGTTCAGCACAGTCCCCAGGACCTTCCCATTAAGTGTATAAGTCATGCCCTGATTTGCCTTTCCAAAATGTAGCACCTCACATTTATCTAAATTAAACTCCATCTGAACTAGATTAATTTGGGGTATCTGTTCGACTTGGACAGTTAGACAAAAGAGCCTGTTTCTGTGCTGAACATCTCTATAACGCCAGGCAGATAAAGTTCTTAAGGGTTAAAGGGGTCAAAGATATCAGGGAGAAAACAGGAACAGGGTTCAAGTTGGATAATCATCCATGGTATATATAATGATAGATCACGGTCTATGGGCTGAATGGCCTGCTGCTGCTCTGATTTTCTATGTTCTGGTGAATTAATATGTTAAGCACCCCTGAAGAATTTGCTGTGGACATGACTTAAGGAAATTATTGTTTACAATACAATGGAAATGTTTAATGTTTTAACATATGCACTCACTGAATCAGCTCCAAATTCTTGCAGTTGATGATGAAGTTTCTCATTTTCGGAATGCAATCATCTGTGAATTTATTTCCATCCAGGTATAGCATTGACAATGATTCGCTCTGACTAAATGCCATCCT
Organism: Chiloscyllium plagiosum; assembly: GCF_037043375.1. NCBI lineage: Eukaryota > Metazoa > Chordata > Chondrichthyes > Orectolobiformes > Hemiscylliidae > Chiloscyllium > Chiloscyllium plagiosum. The sequence goes on along the minus strand of NW_028270185.1, from coordinate 35,881,349 downwards.
CAGGTCTTCAATGCAAGCAAATGTCAGATTGTTATCCTGCAAACTAAAGATTGATAATTACAAATCAGTTTTCAATACAGCTCGAAAAGATAAAAGAAATTCCACTGAGAAGGAAAAACAATAATTGGATCAGCATAACAAAGTGAGAAAGCTTTTGAGCCATCAGCCTCCTTTTCATTTTATTTGACTCAGTAATGACGAACTAATAATCAATTAACTTTAATGCTTTTAGTCTTTAACACTATTATTCCTTATTTGAAAGACATTATTCTTAATTTTGAAAAGAATATGCGTACCTACAACCTCACAGAACCAAACAGGGTACAGTGCAGGAGGAGGTGATTCGAGGCTCCGAATGAGCAATTCACTTCCTGCCACTCTGTATCCCGTATCCCTGTGCACAGGACCTTTCCAGACCAAAGTTTAATTCCTTTTTGAACACTTCAGTTGAACCGGCCTCTGCCATGATGTCAGTCAGGCACAACATTCCAACCTTAACCAGTCACTGTGCAGAAAAGATTATCTCACATTGTTCTTGCTTCTTTTGGCAATTTCTTGAATTTTTGTGCTGATATTCTTGATCATTTCATGGCAGTGAACAGTTTATTGTTACCGACTCTTTCCGCTGTCATTATCATTTTTAATACTTCATTCAAATTACATCACAGCTTCCTTTCCTTAATGGAGATGGATCCAATGTTTGCAATCTATCTTCAGACCTTATGTTCAGGATCCATGAAATCCTTTTAATGAGACATTTCTTCCTTTCTCCGATGCCCTGCATCTCTCCTCAAGCATTGTAACAACGTGGGATGTAAATACATCAGCTTAGGCCAAATTGTATTAATTGAACAAAAAAATTAACTTTTTTACTTTCGTCTCTGAATCTTAACAACTCTTTTTGTTGAGAATCTGAAAATTGTGCTTCTCTAGTTGGAAGAAGTGTGGTTTGAACTGGCTCCTGAATGAATGGCTTAACTGTACCTTTAAAATAATGCTCTTTCCTTGATCTTTTTGTTAACAATCCTGTTCCATCATTCAGCATTTTAAACATCTCCATTGGTTACCATGTGACCATAATTTCCACAAAAAGATTCTGATTCAATTTCTCCCTAATATCTTCCTGTTGAAATTTGATTGCAGTCTAATATATACTTGTTGTGCAGAACAGAACAGAATACTCCAGGTGCAGTCTAGCAAGATCGAAGAATGTGGTGCTGGAAAAGCATAGCCGGTCAGGCAGCATCCGAGGAGCAGGAAAATCGACATTTCGAACATAAACCCTTCATCAGGAGTCCTAATGAAGGGTTTATGTTCAAAGCATCGCTTCTCCCACTCTTCAGATGCTGCCTGACTGGCTGTGCTTTTCCAGCACCACACTCTTGACTCTGATCTCCAGCATCTGCAGTCCTCACCTTCCCCTATATATTCAACAGTGGTCATGCCAAAGATACAGCAAATTCCCGACTTGCCACAAATCATTGCACATAAAATTTGGGGTTAATGTTGGGAAGAATACCTACTCCAATCGCTTTGTTTTGCATTCCGAATGCGCCAATGATGCAGACAAAATGTTGACTCCTGTATCTCCAATGTTATTGTCATTCAGCCTAACAGCCAAGAAAAAAAACAGTCAAGGAATGGGAAATCTCTCCGATTAACATAACATAAACTTCACCTTACAGAAACTCCATCCAATTGTTTCTCATTGACACACTGAGGCATGGGCAGATAGAACAGTGTTGTGCAGTATTAGAAAACAGATTGAAATCTTGCATAACTATTCTCACTGAATTAGTTGGTGACCAGTGAACACATATTTCAAACAATAGATTAATTGTTTGGTGAAAAATGAGAGGTGTACAGTTCTTATCATATATTTTACTCAGTAAATTGCTGTTACTCATTCACTGACTGAAAGGCTATTGACAGTACAACCCAGCACAACTCTGAAAAGAGGAATTTGATATATACCTGAAGGAGAAAACATGTGATAGCTTTGAGGGAAGAGGAGGGGAATAGGATGAAGTGTGTAGGCCATTTAAGGAGCCAGTGCAGACATAATTGGCCAAATGGCCTTATTATTCACTACCCATTTTATGACCTGGAAATAGAATATATAATTTAACCCAAAACTGGACACATGGGATTCTGGGAGAGCTTGCCAATTGGATACAAAATTGGCTTATCAGCAGGAGACAATGCGGAGGGTTGTTTTTCAGACTTGGAGGCCTGTCACCACTGATGTTCCACGGGGATCGTTCTGGCTTGTGTTTTGTTTGTCACTTATAGAAATGATTTGGATGAAAATACAGAAGGCATGGTTAGTAAGTTTGCAAATGATATCAAAATTGGTGGCAAGAAGAAGATTTTCTAAGGGATTTTGACAAAATGGGTCAATGGGTTGAGAAATGGCAGATGGAGTTCAATCTAGATAAATGCATTTTGATACAACAAACTTGGGGAGAGGTTAATCAGTTAATGGGAGGGCTTTGGGCAGTGTTGTACAACAGAAGGAGCTAAGGATTCAGGTACATAATTCTTTGAAGTTTGCATTGGTGAGGCCTCTTCTGGAATACTGTGTCCAGTTATAGTCACTTAGGTAAAAGAAGAATATTGTTAAGGTGGAGGAGGTTCAGAAAAGGTTTACCGGGAAGCTTTGATCTGGAAAGTTTGAGTTATAAGGAGAGGCTGGATAGACTGGGATTTTTTCCCACTGGAGCATAAGAGCTTGAGAGGTGACCTCAGAGGGTTATAAAATCATCAGTGGTATAAAAAGGCTTAATGGTAGGTGTCTTTTCCCGAGGATGGGGGATTTCAAGACTAGGGGCACATTTTTAAGGTGAGAGGACACAGAGTTAAAAAAGTCACAAGAAGAAATTATTTTAAACTCAGAGGGTAGTTCCGGAGGAAGTGGTTGATATGGGTGCAATTAGTGGCAGATGGAGTTCAATTCAGATAAATGCGAGTTGCTGCATTTTGGGAAAGCAAGTCTTAGCAGGACTTATACACTTAATGGTAAGGTCCTAGAGAATGTTGCTGAACAAAGAGACCTTGGAGTGCAGGTTCATAGCTCCTTGAAAATGGAGTCACAGGTAGATAGGATAGAAAGAAGGCGGTTGGTATGCTTTCCTTTATTGGTCAGAGTATTGAGTACAGGAGTTGGGAGAGTCATGTTGCAGCTGTACCAGACATTGGTTCGGCCACTGTTGGAATAGTGTGTGCAATTCTGGTCTCCTTCCTATTGGAAAGATGTTGTGAAACTTGAAAGGGTTCAGAAAAGATTTACAAAGATGTTGGCAGGGCTGGAGGATTTGAGCTATATGGAGAAGCTGAACAGGCTGGGGCTGTTTTCCCTGGAGCATCGGAGGCTGTGGGGTGACCTTATAGAGGTTTACAAAATTATGAGGGGCATGGATAGGATAAATAGACAAAGTCTTTTCCCTGGGGTTGAGTAGTCCAGAACTAGAGGGCATAGGTTTAGGGTGAGAGGGGAAAGATATAAAAGAGACCTAAGGGGCAACTTTTTCACACAGAAGGTGGTATGTGTATGGAATGAGCTGCCAGAGGATGTTGTGGAGGCTGGTACAATTGCAACATTTAAGAGGCATTTGGATGGGTATATGAATAGGAAGGGTTTGGAGGGATATGGGCTGGGTGCTGGCAGGTGGGACTAGGTTGGGTTGGGATATCTGGTTGGCGTGGACAGGTTGGACCGAAGGGTCTGTTTCCATGCTGTACATCTCTATGACTCTAAAAGATATTTCGATAAATACATGAGAAGGAAAGGTTCGGAGGGATATGGGCCTGGAGCAGGCAGGTGGGACTAGTTTAGTTGGGATTACGTTCAGTATGGACTGGTTGGACCAAAGGGTCTGTTTCCATGTTATTTGACTCTATGACAAGTTGAACGCAAGACAAAAAATTGATTGTCTTATATTCAATTTTTAAAACATTTGTGCAATTATATTCCATTGAACTCATCCATATGTAATCCAGCAAAGAGTAAAAGCAATGGTTAATTGTGAGGCATTATTGCCCAGCTTGGATAACACAACAAAGAAAAAGACTTATAGACATCAATCAATCAATAAATTCCTGCTTCTCTGATGCATTTAACAATTCACAAGCCATGTTTTCAGTTTCAAGCAGAATGGATAATAGTTCATCCCAACAGTCATGTAAAATATGTGGTGATGAGCTGCCCAATCTCCCTGCTGCTGAGGTGAATGATGAATTTTGTATGACCACAAAGGGCAGATCATGCCTCCTGTAAATCACAGACTGTTGAACCTCTATTTCAAACCCACCCTGACCCTCACCCGTAACAGTTTCAGATACATGAATGGCAGCCTTGCTGTGTTAGCAACGTATTCTGCATTGAACTAGGTACAGCATTCACTTACTATTTATCTAGTGAATGGTTGGGTCAAATACAATATCAGATTAGCTTTGGTTTGTAAAAACAAACTACAAAGGATGATATTCATCTCTGCAATGGCACACAATTGGTGACAGCGGTTGGTTCAACAGTTTGATTTGCCACCTGATCTCCATTGCTATTCTCTGTCAGTGAACTGTGTTCAGTCACACACCAGGTCTGTTCATTTAATTGAGGGCCTCTTAGGATTAGTGTTCAAACCTTCGCCAACTTTTCGTTTAATTTATTATTTTATCAATTTTGATTTGTAGCTGTGAACTGCAATGAGCTGGAGATGATCTTTGGATTGTGAACAGCAACTTGTGTTTCAACAAAACAAACAAACAAGCTGCTGTTTGTTCGCGAGGTGGGGCCTCACAGTTAATGGCAGGTTAGCTCTTGATCAGTAGGATCCTGTAGATGTTTCAGCACAGTGGGAGAGCAGCACATTGAACCAGATAAGAAATGTTTGGGAATTGATCAGGCCAGTACCTGGGAATTGTGTACAAGCCTGGGATAGAACATAAAATCGAAAGAACTGTGGATACTGGACATAAGAAACAAAAACAAAAATTGAGGGAAAAGCGCAGCAGGTCTGGCAGCATCTGTGGATAGATATATTTCGGTCCAATGAGCTTTCCTCAGAACAGCAATTTCCATTTGTTTCTGGGAGAGAACGAGATGGTCAAACATAGGCCATAGATCACGGTTTAAGTTGGTTTTTGGGACTGTGCTTTTGAGAGAATGAACTTAGCTATTGACGTTACAGCATGAAGATTTAAATGCTCCCTGCCTAACCTTCCACTTTATTTCAGAATTTCAGTCCTCAGAGTGAATTCAAAGGTGGCACAGATCGATATCTTCAGAAAATTAACAAAGAAACCATCAAATGTACATTGAGAGTAAGATATGAAAACCACTTAATCTGGGCAGTTTTATTACTTTGTTTTAATTATCCCTTCACTGTGTTTATTTGTCTGTCTGTCTGTCTTTTGTGTGAATTGCCCTGAAAACAAGGTTATTGGTTTCAAACTTTGTTGTTTAATTTTGCTCTGCTAAAGTTCCTATATTGGTAATAAATTGCTTTTTTTTTAGTTGTTTCAGTTATTAACCAACCGTTTCATTATCAACAGAGTCTGTGATTGGTTATAAAGTCTGGTTAGGAATTGTTGAGGTTAAAATCTTTGAAGGTTTTAATTTTACTCTGTTGTGAACACAGAGGTACGATGATTTGGCTCGGTTCTTTGTTTCCTTGTCATAGCACTAGTTAAAGACTCTGCCAGACTCCTTGTGGCTTTGAATGTCTCACAGTGTAAGACCAACCAAGTTAGCCTGGTGCTTTTTTTTTTGTTATAGTTAGAGCACTCAGTATCAAGGTCAATGCGGTAGTAGCGTTAAAAATAAATAAAAAGCATTGAAAACTCCTTGATTCTCAGAAAAAAAAACGAATAGTAATTGTGATTCAGCTACAATAGTAACAAGTGGCTCAACAGTTAGCACAGTTTCCTCACAGCACCAGGGATCTGGGTTTGATTCCACCCCTGGGTGACTGTTTGTGTGGAGTTTGCACATTCGCCCAGTGTCTGCGGGGTTGCCTCTGGGTACTCCGGTTTCCTCCCACAGTCAACTATGTTCAGGTTAGATGGACTGATCGTGCTAAATTGCCCATAGTTTCCAGGGATGTGCAGACTAGATGGGTTATAGAGTCATAGAGATGTACAACAAGGAAACAGACTCTTTGGTCCAACTCGTCCATGCCGACCAGATATCCTTATAAATCTAATCAAATTTGCCAGCATTTGGCCCATATCCCTCTAAATGATTCCTATTCATATACCCATCCAGATGCCTTTTAAATGTTGTAATTGCACCAGCCTCTACCACTTCCTCAGGCAGCTCATTCCATACCCACACCATCCTTTGTGTGAAGAAGTTGCCCCTTAAGTACCTTTTAAATCTTTCCCCTCTCACTCCCAGATCCCAAGGAAAAGACCTTGCCTATTTACCCTAAACATGTTCCTCATGACTTTATAAACTCTCTATATAAGGTCACCCTCAGCCTTCAATGCTCCAGGGAAAACAGTCCCAGTCCATTCAGCCTCTCCCTATAGGTCAAACGCTCCAACCCTGGCAATATCCTTCTAAATCTTTTCTGTAGCCTTTCATGTCCCTTGGGAAATGCAGGGATTGTTGAGGTTAAAATCTTTGAAGGTTTTAATTTTACTCTGTTGTGAACACAGAGGTACGATGCAGGGATAGGGGAGGGGTCTGGATGGGATGCACTTCAGAGGGTTGATGCAGACTAGATGGTCCAAATGACTGTTTTCTGCTCTGTAGAGATTCTATGATCCTATGAAATTCATATCAGGTGGAATTTATAAGAGAAAATCAATGGGTCATTGCTGACATGTTATCTAATTTCACCCGGATCAAACATACCTTAGAACTTTGCACTTGTGGATTGCAGGGGCCAATCGTTTGATCCCCTCCTCCTGAATATAACATTTCTCCAAATTCAACTCCATCACTGATTCACAAAGTTGTACAACATGAGACATTACAAAACAGTCCATTGGGTTTAATCTCAGTGCATTCTTTGGATTGGAGTCCCCAAAGTTCAAACGCTCCACAGATCCAATGGTCTTCTGAACTAAAGCTCTATTCTGAGACTCCGACAAATAATGGAATGTGTTCAGCAGTTACCTCTTTCCAGTGACTCTGTCCATGTGTTTGATTTCTGCCTGAACATTGGCCTGCAGCCAGTCTATCACCTGACTGGTCGTGTGATGAGACAGCGGACCCAGGAATGGTTCCAGATTTCGAGATGAAGTGGGTGTTGAAAGACCAACTAAAAATCGAATAAAAATCTCAAACCGACCATCATCCTTCATAAAAGCACAGTGAAGCATTTCCACCACGTTCTGATGCTTTGGACTCAAATACTGAGCCAGGGCGGCCAAGAATTCCTGGATGGTAAGGTGAAGAAATGTGTACACAATGTTTTTAGCTGTGTCATCCCTTTCCAAGATCTCCATCATGAATCCTGAAATGAATTTGCTGGACTCCAGCTGATGCTGAATGAAGTGATTCTCATTAAAAACAATTCTCCTTTTTGAAACTCCCTGGTAAGCCAACTCCCCGAGTCGCTGTAAAACCATCCGCTGGTCCTCAACATCTCGCTTGTGGTTGTCCAAGAGATTGGAAAGGTAGATGGAGAAAAGTTGAGTGATGGTTTTGGGAAGTGGTTGCTTGCACTTCAGCTGTGTAAAGAGCGGGCCTAAGGTTGAGCAAATGATCCAGCAATATGAAGGGTTGTAGCACATGGTGTACAGGATCTCATTCTCCTCGACGTGTTTGAAGACATTGGTAGCGAGTTGCTCACTGCCAAAAAACTTTCTGAAAAACTCTTTTCTTTCATCAGCAAGAAAGCCCAGGATCTCAGCCCAAAGGTTGACATTGGCCTTTTCCAATGAGTCAAGGGCAGTCGGCCGGCTGGTAACCAGCACAGAACAACCTCTGAGCAGCTGTTGCTGTACCAGGGAGTACACCATTTCAAAAACTTCACATCTGCAGTCAGGCGCAACACAGTGATTCGCAGAGACATCACCAGCCACACGGCCAGTGAAATCAATCTGGTGTTTGTACTCATCTAATCCATCAAAAACCAAGAGAAGATATTCAGGTTTCATCCAGATATCTTCAATTATCTTTTCTAAATAAGGGTACTGATCCAATACCATTTCAGTCAGAGAAACGGCTCTGTTGATGGCATTAAGATTTCAAAATGTGAAATGTAGAACAAATTGGAACTGAGGATAGATGTTTCCTGCTACCCATTCATGGACCATCCTCTGCACCATTGTTGTCTTACCAATGCCAGCCACTCCACTAACCACCGTGGTGCCAGACAGGCTGGAGTGGCCAAAACTGCTCCTGAATAATTGATCAATCCAGATTTTTTCAAGTTCGCTGGTGACGTACTTCCGCTGCCATTCTTCATGTTCCCTGCCTCTGGAAAGGAGCTCATGTTCCACTAGTCTCCGTTCACGCAGAGTGGAAATAATGATAAGCTCTGTATATCGATCAGTGAGGGAAATGGTCGTTATTTTGCTGTCTCCTTTGATGGTGTGTTTGACCACATGCTCGGTTTGGTGGAGGAGGTGTTGCTTGTGTTGATCTTGTATACCTTTCATGACAATGATCAAAATTATGTTGGCATTGTTCTTATTTGTTAATTAACTACATTAAAACAATTAACGAGAAGCAAGGAGGAGTTTGAGTTGGGTAACAATACAAAATATGTGAGTCGAATCCAAATTTTACTACGCTGTGCTAGAAATTAATCTTATCGAATAAATATTGAATTAAATTAAATATAAATCAGGGAGAATCGGATGGATTATAGTAGATTTTACATTATAACAGACAAGCCCCTCCACTCTATCGTCATCTCCATTTGAGGAGAATTTAACATTGGAACATGTGAGAAGCCAAATATTATCACATTGTTCACTTATTATTACTTACTGTATTCATTTTTGTTTTGTCTGTTGTCCCCAGTGGAGATAGTATCAGAGTGTTTATAAGATTGATGTCTGCTTCAATCTCAGACAATTTATACCTAATATAAACGTATGGCCCACTGGCTGAATAGGGACTGTGTATAATACTCACTTTTTCAATGCTTAATGTTGGGAACAGGATGACAAACCAGTGATACAATTAAATGTGCTATGTGAACCATAATTATAAAATAACACTGTCAATGTATAAGGATCACATTGGGATCTTCCACCAATTTTATCAATTCATTGTCCATTTCAGTGCGAAAACTGAAGCCTCTCATTGTACAGTCTAAGATTGTATGTGAATGGACTCCCGATCTATTCTGAATCTTCATGTGAATCTATCTATACCCAGCTTGACCCCATATTTGATTTCATGTTTTAACAAGTCCGAGACATAGACGAAGCAAATCTTATCTCGATATGAGCCTAAATATGTTTCCAAGTCAACTAATTGCCTGGCCTGACAATTGAGTACAGTCTTTGACACAGCCACTCTACGTCAGTAAGATTTCAGTCCAAAGATGTGCAGGTCAGGTGAATTGGCCATGCTAAATTGCCCGTAGTGTTAGGTAAAAGGGGTAAATGTAGGGGTATGGGTGGGTTGCGCTTCGGCGGGGCAGTGTGGACTTGTTGGGCCGAAGGGCCTGTTACCACACTGTAAGTAATCTAATCTAATCTAATCTAATTTCAGCAAATATGGGCTCTTCACAAATCCAATGTTTCAGCACTGTGTGTAGAAATGTGTTTCTGGGATATGTGACTTATTGAAAAACAATTCCTTATCTAGTCCTGGTTGATCAATTAGGTCAAGCTAATATCATTGTAGCCCTATTTGTGCCTTCATTCAATGCCCAAACAACATCTGATACATGTTGAACTCTAGTACATATGCAGTCGGTAGAAATGACACTTGGATGTTTAAAGATTCTGTTTCTATACGTGACCCATATCCTCACCTTCTTTAGGTCAATGTGCGTTTCAAGTCATTGCCCAGGGTGGAGCCGACATATGAATCAAGACCTTCTTCAACCAATACATACATATCAGTTCAGTCTATCCACACTATGGGACCACACTCTAACTTCTGTATTCATCAGATCTGACTTCATCAGTAACTAGTCTGGAACCAATTGTGATCCTATAAATGACATCATCTTTACTCAGTCTGTCATGTATTTGATTTAAGCTTTAACTGGGTCTGGAGCTCTATGTGACTCCAGCCCAATACAGACTTTGTAGACTCCGAGACTCTGGCGATATTGAGGTTTACATTTGCATAAAGGCACCCGACGGCCTTGTATTGACAGTAAAAGCAAGACTTCTTTTCAGACCCTGATGTGACTGAAGGGAAAAGAAATAATGGCCTGACAAAGTTCCAGGGAAGATTTTGAAACCAACTGACTTGCAAAACTGAATGTGACTTTGTGGTTCAGCATCTAAAACTGAAAGGTTGGGCTCAGTCTGCTCCAGAGCAGCTGGGAAAATCAAAATGAGGATTCAGCAATTTCCAACAAAGCTCAATATCACACATGTGGCATATAATTTGTGGCAGATGGAACACTGTCCATGCCCAAGTTCCAGTTCATTTGCTTTGTGTTGTAACTTGGATTGCATTTTATAGAAACAGTTCATGGTAATAATTTGGAGGGTTTGTTTCCTTTCAGTGATGAAATGTGAGACACAAATAAAATGTTAGAACTTAATTAATGCGGTACGTTTTTATGATTAACGATTACTTTTATTTTGACTTACCTTTGAGGTGATCTGATAGCTCTCCTTCCATCTCTCCAATGTGTGCATTATAAAGCAAGTCAAAACCTGGGAAAGATGTTTCATTTCATTAGTAGTGTGTGGCAGCCTCATCCATTAAAGAGGCAACCATGTTTGATTGCTAGAAATACTTGGACTGTACAATACCTCTGCTCTGAATTTCTTTCAGAATGAGTTTCAGTTTTGGCTTTGATTCTTGCATTTTCACCAATGTTTCCCAAAATATTCGTTCTCTGCAGCCATTGGTTTTGGTCACTGTGTTCAGAAGATGTTTTGTTGCTTCCTTTCTCTGTTGATGCTCTGAAAGATTACGGATATACTGGAATATAAAGAGAAGAACAGGTAAAATAGAAAGGGAAATGGGAAAAGGGAAACAATAGATGAAGGAACGGAATGGAAATGAATTGATGGAGGAAATGAGGGAAAAAGAAAGATGGGAAAGAAACAAACAAAGGAAGAACAATGGAATAAACCAGAAAGAAACAAGAAAAAGAAGAAATAGAAAGGAAAACAATGAAAGAGAGAAAATGATAAACAGCAGTGTCGTAATTGTGAAAAGCTGTTACATTAATGATATTCGATTGGTGAAGAATATTCATCTCAGCACACTGATGAGACCTTGCCTCCACTTGTGAAGAAGAACTATGAGGGAGACATTAGTAGTAGGCAAAAACAAGGGCTGCAGATGCTGGAAACCAGATTCTAGATTAGAGTGGTGCTGGAAAAGCACAGCAGTTCAGGCAGCATCCGAGAAGCAGGAAAATCGATGTTTGGGCAAAAGCCCTTCATCAGGAATAGAGGAATCTATTGGATATGACATGAAACTTGCAGTTAACAAGTCATGTGATAAACAAAACTGGACTCTACAATATTGGAAGTGGAAGTTTTGGGGTTTGGGTTTGAATCCATAACTGAGCTGTTAATGTGTTGCTGGAACAGCGCAGCAGGTCAGGCAGCATCCAGGGAACAACAGAATCGACGTTTCGGGCATAAGCCCTTCTTCAGGAATCCATAACAGGAATCCTGTTTGAATCCATAACACTTGAACTATGATGCGAACATGAGATCCATGTTGTCACTTTAACAGTTTGTTGTGCATTGCCTTTGACGCTAGAACCACAACACCTTCAATGAATTCCTACATTAAAAGTGGACTAGTTTCACTGCTATATCCAAAGAAACAAAAAGGAAATCCAAAACAATAGATTAGAAATTTTGTAGGAAACATTGAAAAGTTTGTAATTGCCAGGATTTTATTGCAGTAAGAATTGAAAGGATATCAACGGTCATTATGGTATTTGGGGCAATTTGAGTAACTAGTTCTGATAACATCATGAAACTCCAATAATTGAAGTCATAAATATTCTTCAGCTCACCAACAGACACAATATTAACATCACTGCAACTGCATGAAGTGTTGCCTTTTCAATGTGTGTGCTTACAAAGAACAAAGAGAATTTACAGTCCAGGAACTGGCCCTTCAGCCCTCCAAGCCTAAGCCGATCCAAATGTACTGTCTAAACCTGTCGCCCAATTCCTAGCATCTGTATCCCTCTGCTCCCCACCTACTCATGCATCTGTCTCGATGCATCTTAAATAAATCTACTGTGCCTGCCTCTACCACCTCTGCTGGCAACGTGCTCCAGACACCCACCACCCTCTGTGTGAAGTACTTGCCACGTGTATCCCCCTTAACCCTTCCACCTCTCACCTTGAAAGCGTGACCTCTTGTTATTGAATCCTTCACCCTGGGTAAAAGCTTATCTCTATCCACCCTGTCTATATCCTTTATGATTTTGTAAACCTCAATCAGGCCCCCCCTCAATCTCCTTTTTTCTAATGAAAATAAACCTAACCTACTCAATCTCCCTTCATAGCTAGCACCTTTCAGACCAGACAACACCCTCGTAAACTTTCTCTGCAACCTCTCCAAAGTGTCCACATCCTTTTGATAATGTGGCAACCAGAACTGTACACAGTATTCTAAATGTGGCTGAACCAACGTCTTGTACAATTTTAACATGACTTGCCAGCTCTTATATTCAATACCCCGTCCAATGAAGGCAAGCATACTGTATGTCTTCTTGACCACTCTATCCACCTGTGCAGCAACCTTCAGGATACAAAGGACCTGCACTCCCAGATCTCTCTGCTCATTAACTTTTCCCAAGGCTCTTCCATTCATTGTATAATTCACTCTTGAATTCGTCTCACCTAAATGCATCACCTCACATTCGTCTGGATTGAAAACCATCTGCCACTTTTCCGCCCAACTCTCCAGTCTATCTATACCCTCCTGTATTCTCTGACAGTCCCTTATGCTTTCTGCTACTCCACCAATCTTCGTGTCATCTGCAAACTTGCTGATCATACCAACAGTGCCCTCTTCCAGATCATTTATGTATATCACAAACAACAGTGGCCCCAACACTGACCCCTGTGGACCACCACTGTCACCTTTCTCCATTTCGAGAAACTCCCTTCAACTACTACTCTCTGTTTCCTGTTGCTCAACCAGTTCTTTATCCACCTAGCTAGAACACCCTGCACACCATGTGACTTCACTTTCTCCATAAGTCTACAATGGGGAACCTTATCAACTGCCTTACTAAAGTCCACGCATACGACATCAACAGCCCTTCCTTCATCTATCAACTTGGTCACTTCCTCGAAGAACTCTAATAAGTTGGTAAGGCACGATCTCCCCCGCACAAAACCATGTTGTCTATCACTGATAAGCCCATTATTTTCCAAATATAAATAGATCCTAACCCTCAGTACCTTCTCCAGCAACTTTCCCACCACCGACGCCAGGCTCACTGGTCTGTAGTTACCCACAATATCCCTACTACCCTTCTTGTAAAGGGGGACAACATGAGCAACCTTCCAGTCTGGCACCTCACCTGTATTGAAGGATGCTACAAAGATATTTGTCAGGCCCCAGCTACTTCCTCTCTCGCCTCCCTCAGCAACCTGGGATAGATCCCATCTGGTCCTGGGGATTTGTCCACCTTAATAACCTCTAGCCTACCCAACACATCCTCCCTACTTGTGTCAGAGTGATCCACTCCACCAAGGATATGCAGGTCCTGGGCCTCCTCCACCACCAAATCCGAACCACCTGATATCTAGAGGAAGAATGTCTCATCTTCTGCCTTGGGACCCCCCAACCACCCAGAATCAATATGGGTTTCACCATTTTCCTCATTTCCCCTGCCCCCACCTTCTCCTAGATCCAACCTTCCAACTCAGCACTGCCCTCTTGAACTGTCCTACCTGTCCATTTACCTCCCACCAATCTGCTCCACCCTCCTCTCCAACCTATCACCTTCACCTTTATCTACCTATTGCATTCCCAGCTACCTTCTCCCCCCCCCCCCCCCCCCCAGCCCAACCCTATCTCTCAGTCCCCTTCGGCCACCCTCCCATTCCTGATGAAGAGCTTGTGCCCGAAACGTCGACTCTCCTGCTCCTCGGATGCTGCCTGACCTGCTGTGCTTTTCCAGCACCAGAGATTCTGATCTCCAGCATCTGCAGTCTCACTTTCTCATACTTAAAATTAAATTGGGCGATTTTTCTTTTTCAATTTCTTTCTGGTTAGTGCAGACATGCTGCACTGAATTGCTTTATTCTGTATCTTTATATTCCTATCGTACCAAACCCACAACCCTGATATTCAATCTACAAACAATCTGGACTTGGAAATATTCTACCTTTCATTCACTGCAGCTGTTTAATAATCCTGGATCCCAATCCTATCGAGAATTCAGCTATATCACATCAAATCGAGTGCAATGCTTCATGAAAGTATGTCGTTCCCAACTTGGCAAGAACAATTAATGATGCAATGCAAATGCTCACCGAGCCACTGGGGAGGAAACTTAATGAAATGATAAATTTGCATGTTATTATACTTCACTTCGATGTCATAATCATTATCTGACTTAGCTTGATGGTTCATGTTTCTAAGGAAGCCTTTCTTCCACCAAGGAATAATTTGTTTTTGGAATCATTAAATGTTTCCTTCACAGCTCTGGTCTTAATTTGTAAACATTTTCCTGAAGGTTTTTTTTTTACTGTGGAATAGCAGGCATGATATACTTTTATAAATGTATGTCATTTGTCCAAACATGAAAGGCTCTTCCCTTCAATATGAATTGATAAATTTTCAAGCTGTGGTCATTCTTGGTGACAGGCATATTCACTATGGCAAAACTCTTTACTGTATTCATTACATGTAACTTGTTTTTGTTTTGTTTAAAAATATTTTGTAGTTGTAAGAAACCATTTTGAATGAACTCTGCGTGTTAATTTCCAGTCACATTTACCAGTTTGTTTTGTACGTTTTACAATGTGACACATGAGCACGTGGAAAATCTATATTATGATTTGACTAGAGACCAATTACCTTCACCTAAAAAGTAGACACAGTGAGTTCAAGGAACTTAGTCAGTGAAAAAAGCTGAATAATTCTCCAGCAACAAACAGCAACAGATTTTACTTAATTATATTTATGACAGTGGGCCAGAATTTATGCACCGTTTATATTCAACATCCAGAATTAACAAGAGGGAAATATGGGAACAGACTTTGATAGAGCACACTATGGAGCATATTGATTAGCAAAAGTAATTAGAACAGTGTCCAGAGATTTCTCAGCTAAACTCACTGGACATGAATAACATGGAACACTACCAAGCCAAGAAAACTTCACAAGGGGTTGTAATTCCTCACTTTCAATGATCTGGACAGGACACTTCTTCAAGAGTCCCTCAACATTACCTGCCTCAGTGACATGAGTGGCACCTTACTGGTACTTGAACTTGAATTTCATAAGGTGACCTGTTTAAAACTTGACAACATATTTCTTATTTTTTTTAGATTCCCTACAGTGTGGAAACAGGCCCTTCGAAGAGTAACCTACCCAGACCCATTTCCCTCTGACTAACGCACTTAACCTATGGGCAATTTAACATGCTCTCTGCTACGATCTTGTTGCTTGCAGAGCACACACAAGCTATTCTTCTCAGTGAAATATTCATCGTGGCATTTCTTCCATCTCACTAAAACTGATCTGGTATCCTGACATTCTCTGACATGTGGTTTTCATCATCACATGATTTCATCCACTAACCACTAAGCCATGGGGTCCCACCTCACTAATTTCTATTTTGCTCTCAGTTCATTATCGGTCCTTCAAGTAAACAACTTTTCATTATTTATTTTTCTTTGAAAAAAATATTGTTTCAGTATTTTCTATTTTCTGGTGCATTTTTATTTTTGTACCCCTGATCCTTACTTTTATTGTTTTTCATCTCATTAATGAGATGCACAACCTTGTTACTTTTCCTTAAATTTCCAAAGGTTCCTTCAATTACATGCCCACTTCAATCATTTTACTGATTTAATAATAGAATAATGGAAAAATTCTATCATATAACTTACAGCGTAATTTCCATTGCTCAATGAACCAGTTGCTGTTAATGTCAGGGCAATGCTCTCCACCAAGTCTAATATTGCATCCTCCAATCTCTCACAGTAGAATCGGGTAATCAGGTTTAACTCCCTGTCGCTGTAACTATTCAGCAATTGACTAATTCCTTTTCCATCATCGTCTGTCCGAAGAAAGTGAACAAAACATGCAATTAAAAAATCGAATGTAAAAAGTTAAAGAAATATCACACCTTCTATTTTCAACCATTGATACAAAATATTAATTTGCAATAAATAATTGTGCGATTTTACTTGCAGACTCTTCCTCTCTCTATGTAGCAATTTCACAAAGATTAATGGTCTCTTTCTCCTACATGACAGAGTCAAAAACCTAAATTGTTTCAGTTCTCATTAGTTATTTCTAATCACTCTGCCCATAGATATTACACATTTAGGGTAGCAGGCTGAACTTGAACACACTTAAGAATTCTAACCCTGCACCATTGCTGTGTTTTATTAACATATGTTTCTTCCCAGAGGTGTTATCACATAAAAATGAGTTATTTCCCACTGTAACTTTTTTTGTTTTTTTGTATAACGAGCAGCCACTACTAGTAAAAACTCATGTGTAACCTATTGATGATTTACAAGCGCAGCCTTTTTTGGGCAATGCAATACCAAATATAAACATGGCAGGGGACGTAGTAGGAAGAGAGGGAAGGGATAAAATTGAAATGGAGTTGGACGGGAAATAAAGCACTGTATGCCTCTGTGGTGTTCCATCCCTCTAAAGGCATTGAGATGGACATTCTGCGCCCCATCTCCAAGGACACCCGGGCTTGAATGGAACCACAGAAGGACAGATAGTTACCTCCCTCCACAGCCACACTGCTAAGACCTGTTTACAACCAGCCTGACCATCCTGAAGAAGGGCCTGTGCCCGAAACGTCGAATCTCCTGTTCCCTGGATGCTGCCTGACCTGCTGTGCTGTTCCAGCAATAAAGTTTCAACAGTTACTTCTCAGCCTTTCCTAAAATTGTAACATTCTATCCTGGAGTGTCTGATACTCATCAGGGAGTATTGCCAGTAACACAGCTAATCTTTGAACTTTACCTTTTCCATTTCTTCCTTTCATTGAAGTACATTGTATTTGTCCCACATTTACTCCGTCCGTCATAATTTTGCATTTGTTCACCAGCTAAACAAAAGAATATGTACCGTTGTTAGACTGATCAAAATGCTGGCGGAATTTTGTTGCTGCTGCTATTCAACAAATGTAAGCAAACTACATTCTAATAACAGCAAAATGATCGTGTTGATATCAAAATGCAATGACACTAAAAATATTTAACTGTATTGATTAAGATGAAGAGTCATCTAGACTCGGAACGTTAGATTGTTCTCCCTCTGTGAATGCTATCTGACCCGCTGTGATCGCCAGCATTTGTTGTTTTCAGTTCCGATTCCAGCATCTGCAGTCATTTGTTCCCGCACCTTGATTAAGATCTCAGTGTGTTACCTTCTGGTTATATGATTGTCGTAGAGATCGACAGCACAGAAGAAGGTGATTCCGATTTATCCCCTTTTTCACACCTCTCTCAGTGACAGGTTGAGCAGATTAATATTTAACCGACACTATCAACACCCAGCACAGTCAATGCTTCCTGTGACCCGGCATGAAACGGTCTCACTCAGTGGGAGCTTCCACATCAATCCCGAAGGAGCGGGCTCGGGTTTGAGGACACACTTTGAGAGGCTGAAGCAGCGGAAGGAGCTTCCGGGGCCAGACCTGGAGGGGAGTGACGTCACAATGCCAGAGTAACTTTTGGACAGAAAGGCTGCTGATTGGTCAGTAACGGTCAGATGACTCACTCTGTTCTTACCTGAATCCTCCATTCACCTTTCCCTCCCCATCAGGTTTAAGGGCAATGGGAGTCAGGCTGGTGGGGGAGCAGTACAGTCCTGGGATTTAGAGTGGGATCTAGATTGCTATTTCTAGAATTAATTGCATATTTAATGTTCTTTAATGAGATTCTAACTCTAGGGCCGTCTAGTTTGCTGGAAGTTAATTTTAATAGACATTAATTTTCAATGAAATAGTTGTGAGAAGATTAAAATGGCAGTACACTGGGTAAGTTTGCTTATCATATCGAATGTGGGAAATAAGAGACAGTTCGAACAGTCATGCCAACCAAACCTGTGGGAACTGTCCAATTGTAGCTTCTGTCAGATTACATGGGTCAGAGTGGGGACACACTTCGGGGCATTCAGGAAAGTGGGTGGAAAGCATCATAGACAGGAGTTTTAGAGTCGTGGACACTACCAAGGTAGTGGTAGCTGGAAGGGACAGGCAGTTGGAGACTGGGACACCCCTGTGGCTAAACCATCTCCAACATGTATACTGTTTTGGATATTGAGAGGAGAGGAGTGGAGTGGTGGGTAGGGCCCGATCAGGGTATAACAACAGCAGCTGCCAGAACAGTGCTACCACAGCTGGCACTGTTGTTCAACAGGCAGGATCAAAGTGCAGAAAACCAGTACTAATAGCGGTCTCCATAGGCATTTCTGTGGCTGCAAAAGGGACCAGGATGGTGCATGGCCTCCCTTGTTCCAGGGTCAAGGATGTCTGTGAGTGGGCATAGAACATTGTCAAAAGGAACAATGAGTTGAAGCTGTACAGGACATTGGTTAGGCCACTTTTGGAATATTGTGTGCAATTCTGGTCTCCCTCCTGTAGGAAGGATTTGTGAAACTTGAAACATTTCAGAAATGATTTGCAGGAATGTTGCCAGGGTTGGAGGATTTGAGCTATAGGGAGAGGCTAACAGGCTGGGGCTGTTTTCACTGGAGTGTCGGAGGCTGAGGGGTGATCTTATAGAAGTTTATAAAATCATGAAGGGGCATGGATGGGATCAATCGACAAAGCATTTTCCCTGTGATTGGGGAGTCCGGAACTAGAGGGCATAGGTTTAGGGTGAGAGGGGAAAGATAAAAAAAAGGGACCTAAGGGGCAGTGTTTTCACACAGAGGGTGGTGCTTGTATGGAATGAGCTACCAGAGGAAGTGGTGGAGTCTGGTACAACTACAGCATTTAAAATGCATCTGGAATGGGTACATGAATAAGAAGGGTTCAGAGGGATATGGACCAAGGTGCTGGCAAGTGGGACTAGATTAGGTTAGGATATCTGGTTGGCATAGATGAGTTGGACCAAAGGATCTGTTTCCACGCTGTACATCTCTATGACTCTGAGTAGCCAAAGAGTGTGGTACAGGTTGGTATGAATAACATAGGCAACCCCTCTGGGGTTCACATCTCGGGATTACTCCATGTGCCAGTGAGGCGAGGAATAGGAAGACAGTGCAGTGAAAAACATTGCTAAAAGGCTGTCAGATGGAGGGCTTCCAATATGTGGATCGTTGGAATGTCCTCCAGGGCGATTGGGACCTCAACAAGAAGGAAGGATTTAACGCAAATTGGAGAGGCACCAATATCCGGGCAGGAGGTTTGCTGGTGTCACTCGGTAGGTGTTTAAAGCAGGTGGGAGAAAGGGAGGACTGCAGATGCTGGAGATCAGAGTCGACTGTGGTGCTGGAAAAGCACAGCAGGTCAGGTAGCATCTGAAGAGTAAGAGAGTCAACGTTTCAGTCATAAGCTCTTTATCAGGAATGGGGCTTGTGGGCCAGGGGTCTGAGAGATCAATGGGAGAAGGCTGGGGCTGGGCGGAAATGTAACTGGAAATGTGTTAGGTAAGTGAAAGTAGCAGGGAAAGGTGATAGGGTAGAGTGGATAGGTGGGAAGGAAAATGGACAGGTCAAGAGGGTGGTGCTGAGTTAGAGGCATGGGATTGGGATAAGGTGGAGGGAGAGGAAATGAGAAACTGGTGAAATCCATATTGCTCCTGTGTGGTTGCAGGGTCCCAAAGTGGAAGATGAGGTGTTCTTCCTCCAGGTGTCGGGTGGTTTGGGTTTGGTGATGGAGGAGGCCCAGGACCTGCTTGTCCTTGGTGGAGTGAGAGGGGGAGTTAAAGTGTTCGGGGGGATGGGGTTAGTTGGCGCTAGTGTCCCAGAGATATTCTCTGAAACAATCCGCAAGTTGGCGTCCTGTCTCCCCAATGTCAAGGAGACCACTTCAGGTGCAACGGATACAGTCGATGACGTGTGTGGAAGTACAGGTAAGTCTCTGTCAGATGTGGAAGAATCCTTTGGGGCCTGGGATAGAGGTGGGAGGGAGGTGTACGTGGGATCAATGTGGACTTCACCAGTTTCCTCATTTCCCCTCCCCTGCACATTATCACAGTCTCAACCCTCCAAGTCGGCACTGCCCTCCTGATCTGTCCATCTTCCTTTTCACCTATCTGCTCCATCCTCCTCTCAGACTATCACCTTCCCCCACCCCCCTACCTTCACCTACTTATCATATTCTCCCACTCTCCCCAGCCCCACACCCCTCCCATTTATCTCTCAGCCCCCCTGAACTACAAGCCTGATTCTTGATGGAGGGCCTTTGCCTGAAACATCGAGTCTCCTGCTCTTCGGATGCTGCCTGACCTGCTGTTCTTTTCCAGAAGCGCCCTCTCAGTGAAGTAGAAGAACAAACAGAAAGAGGTTACTGAACACTGCAGGACTAGCGATCTGAAGTGAATTTGTTCTAATGCAAGGATTATGACACATTAAACAGATGAACTTAGGGCTTGGATTCATGCATATAACTATGACATTGTAGCTATTACTTGGTTCAAAGAAGGAAAAGAATGGTAGCTTAATGTTCTATATTTTATCATGCAAAATAGAGGGGGATGTAAAAGATGTTGAGGATTATTGATTAGAGAGAATATCACAGGTTTACTGAGGGAGGACATCTTGGAGGGCTTATCCAGTGAGGTCATATGGGTAGAGCTCAGGAATAAGAGGGCTGCAAACCTTGTATTACAGGCTTCCCAACAGCCAGTGGGAGACAGAGGAACATATCCATGGAGAGTCAATGGAAAAATGTGAAAACACCAGGTTTGTGGTGATGTGTGATTTTAACATTCTAGAAATTGACAAGGACTCTCTTAAGGAAAGGGGCTTTTGTGTGGGTGGGGGTAGAATGTGTTAGTTGAGTCCAAGAGGATTTCTTGAAGCAATATGTCTCTAGTCCAATTGAGGAAGGGAAATACTGACCCGGTATTAAGGAATGAGCCCAGTCACGTGATCAAAGTTTCAGTGGAAGAACATTTTGGGAACACTGACCATAATTCTGCAAGTTATACATTACTTATGATGAGGATAAAAGTGGTTCCTGGCAAAATTGGGAGAAGCTAGCGATGGCGATATTAGTCACAAACTGGAGCATATAGATGGGAGTAGCTGTTTGCTGATAATATGAGACTCTTTTAAAGGCTAGTGAATTCCAGGCCAACGTTTCCTGTGAAAGTGAAGGATAATGATGGCTAGATTCAAGTGCTTTGGATGACAATTGGTTAAGCTACTTTTGGAATACTGTGTGCAATTCTGGTCTCTCTCAATATGTTGTGAAACTTCAAAGGGTGCAGTAAAGATTTACAAGGGTGTTGTTAGGGTTGGAGGCTTTGAGCTACAGGGAGAAGCTGAATAAACGGAAGCTATTTTCCCTCTAGCATTGGAGGCTGAGGGGTGATTTTATAGAGTTTTATGAAATCATAAGGTACATGTATAGGGTGAATAGTCAATGTCTTTTTCCCAGGGTATGAGAGTCCAATGTCAGAAGGCATAGGTTTAAGATGAGAGAGGAAAGGTATAAAAGGGACCGAAGGGGCAACGCTTTCACACACAGGGTGGTGCATGTCTGGAATGAACTGCCATTGGAAGGGATGGAGGCTGGGACAATTACAACATTTAAAAGGCATCTGGATAGGTACGTGTATTGGAAGGGTTTAGAGGGATATTGGCCAAAGCTGAAAAATGTGTTGCTGGAAAAGCGCAGCAAGTCAGGCAGCATCCAAGGAACAGGAGAATCGACGTTTCGGGCATAAGCCCTTCTTCAGGAATAAGAAGGGTGTGCCAAGCAGGCTAAGATAAAAGGTAGGGAGGAGGGACTTGGGGGAGGGAGGAGGGAATGCGATAGGTGGAAGGAGGTTAAGGTGAGGGTGATAGGCTGGAGAGGGGGTGGGGGCAGAGGTGGAGAGGTCGGGAAGAAGATTGCAGGTCAAGAAGGCGGTGCTGAGTCCGAGGGTTGGGACTGAGATAAGGTGGGGGAGGGGAAATGAGAAAGCTGGAGAAATCTGCATTCATCCCTTGTGGTTGGAGGGCTCCTAGGCGAAAGATGAGGCGCTCTTCCTCCAGGCATCGTGTTGCCATGGTCTGGCGATGGAGGAGGCCAAGGACTTGCATGGCCTTGGCGGAGTGGGAGAGGGAGTTAAGGTGTTCAGCCACGGGGCGGTTGGGTTGGTTGGTTAGTGCGGGTGAGGGAAAAGCCAGGTCCAGTTGAGGACAAAGAAGGAAATTTCTGCATGAAGCCAGAGGATGTGGGTGAGGACCTTAGTGAATAATTTGCATGTGTATTCAAAAGAAATGGACATGGTGAATCTAGACAAGAGTATGTTGATAATTCTAGGGCATGTCTATATAAAAAAAGAAGGAAGTGTTGGGCTTTTCAAAAATCCATGAGGTTACAAGTTCCCAGGAGCTGATGGTGGCTATTCTAGGGAGGAAATTTCTGGGTCCTTGTACAAAATCTTTAAATCCTCTTTAGTTACAGGAGAGATCCAAGAAGACTGGAGAATAGCCAGTGTTGTTCCCTTGTTTCAGAAGGGCAACACAGATAATATGGGAAATGCAGTGAACCTTATCTCAGTGGTAATTTAGCATATCTGGTCAGTATGGATGGGTTGGACTGAAGGGCCTGTTTCCTTGCTGTACAACTCCATGACTCTATACCGCCAAGCCAAGAGATCTTGGAGATGGGCCAGGATTGACTCACGTTTGAAAAAAAAAGGACTAATTAGTGACAGGCAGCAAGGCTTTGTGTGGAGAAGGTCATGTCTCACAAACTTGATTGAGATTTTTGAGGAAGTGGCAAAGATCCCTGAAGAGAGCAGAGTGGCAGATATTGTCTCACAGGACTTTAGCAAGGCCTTTATCAAGGTCAGTCATGGTAAGCGGATACTGGGGGTGAAGTCATATGGCCATATGACCAGTATTGTTGCACAGGGATCAGTATTGAGACCCCTCATTTGTTTATAAATAATTTGGAGGAGAATGTCCATCGTCTGATCAGTAAGTTTGCTGATAACACAAACATTGAGGGAGCTATGGATAATGTGGAGGATTGCCAGAGGATACAGCAGGATTATAGATAATCTGGAGATTTGGGTGAAGAAATGGCAGATGGACTTTAATCTGGAAAAATATGAGCTGATACATTTGGAAGGTCCAATGCATAAGGGAAGTTACACAGTAATTGGCAGAACCCTTAGAAGCATTAAAGTACAGGGGCTTGAAGCATACAGGGCCACAGTTCCCAGAAAGGGACAATGTCAGTGGATGAGGTAGTCTAGAAGGCATATGGCATGCTTGCCTTCATTGTTTAGGACACAGAGTATAAAAATTGGCAAGCCATGTTGCAGAGCATTAGCAAGGTCGCATTTGGAATATTGTGTACAGTTCTGGTCATTGCATCATGACCAGAAACATGTGAGAGCATTGGAGAGGGTATAGAAAATGTTCTCCAGGATTTTATCTGGTTTGGGAGGTATTATCTGTGAAGGAGATTGGACAAGATTGGTTTTTACTTGAACACCAGAGGCTGAAAGGCGGCCTGATAGAGATTTACAAAATTATGAAAGGCATGGATAGAATGCAGTTTTTTTTCCCCCAGGATAGAAATCTCAATTACTAGCGGACATCGATTTAAGGGTAAAGGGGGAATGATTAAAGGAGGTGGGAGGGGCAATTTCTTTTTCCACAGAGGGAACTTCCTGAGGAAGTAGTGGATGTGGGTGTAATTACAATGTTTAGAAAGAGATGAGAGAAGTACATGAATAGGAAAGGTTTGGAGAGTTGTAGGCCAGGAGCAGGCAGGTGGGACTAGTTTAGTTTGGGATTATGCTCGGCATGGACGGGTTGGACTGAAGGGTCTGTTTCCGTGCTGTATGACAATATGACTGACCCAATGTGCCTGGAATGCGCTTTCAGAGGAAGTGGTCGAAGCAGACATTATAGCAATTGGCATTTTGACAGACATGATTGGCAGGAAATAAAAGGATACAGACAATACAATATACAATACAGTTCACCTCCATCAACATCGACCTGGCAAAGGAAACACTTACCACACTTTTAGAAGAGACCATCTCACACACCCCAACCACCATCCAATCACATTACCAACGAAAACATCATGAAGCTAGTGGACGTGTGCCTCACCACCCACTTCACCTTCAACAACATAATCTGCAAACAAACCAACGGCACACCCATGGGATCTCCGCTATCAGGATTCATAGCGGAAGCGGTAATGCAAAGACTACAACAAACAGCCCTACCGACCATCAAACCAAAAATCTGGGTCCGCTACACAGATGACACCTTTGTCATCACAAAACGAAACAAGATAGAAGAGACATTTAACATCATCAACAACACCCTCACAGGAATAAAGTTCACCAAGGAGGAAGAAACCAACAACAAACTCGCATTCCTGGACGTCACAGTCAAAAGAAAGGACAACAGAGAACTACAAACCTGCGTATACAGAAAACCGACAAACACTGACCCAATACTTAACTACACCAGCAACCATCCCAACACACACAAACGAAACTGTATCAGAACACTATTCCAACGAGCCGCCACACACTGCAGCACAGACGAACTTTGGAAAACAGAGGAGAACTACCTATACAACGTATTCGAGAAGAACAGATACTCAAAAAATACAGTCCGCAGATTCCTCAAGAACAAACCACAACAAGCAGACCAAACACAGCCAGAAACCCTAACCACCTTACCATACATCAAAGAAGTTTCAGAAATGACAGCCAGACTACTAAGACCCTTCGGAATCCTAGTAGCACACAAACCCACCAACACTCTCAAACAAAAACTAACAAACTTAAAAGACCCAGTACAACCCATGGACAAAACCAACATCATCTACAAAATTCCATGCAAGGACTGCCACAAACACTACGTAGGACAAACAGGAAGAAAGTTAGCCACCAGGATACACGAACACCAGCTAGTCACAAAAAGACATGACCCTCTCTCCCTCGTAGCCCTACACACGGATGAAAAAAACCACCAATTCGACTGGGGCAACACATCTATCCTGGGACAGGCTAAGCAAAGACATGCCAGAGAATTCCTAGAAGCCTGGCACTCCAACCACAACGCCATAAACAAACACATAGATCTAGATACCATCTATCAACCCCTCAGAGAAAGAACAGGAAATGACATCACCACAAATGCCAGGAACCCCATCCAGGACAAACATATAAATAGAAAGCAGGAGACAACAGCTTCGCTTCACTTGGAGGTCACCACTGATGATGTTACCTAGCCAGGTAATGCAACGTTTGGATATCAAACCTACAGCTCAGCGAGCAAACCTACACCCTAAACCTCAACCTGAGCTACAAACCTTCACAAACCTTGCACATACAATACCAGTCCGATTAAAACACCCCTGATTAAGATTTACAAAAAAACCCAAAACTTCTTATCTCAAAACCAGGCAGCTTTTGTTCTTCTCTGTATTTCAGTCTTCTTTCAGTCTCCTTGGGGATATTGCGTCACAGGTTACTGATCGATAAAGGGACCTTTGAAGAGAGCTATTTTGCTGGGCAGTGTGCAGATGCTGTTGCAGTTGAGAAGATGCTCCTCCCAACTGTTCAAATTTCCCTGGTCTTATACCCCCAAAGCACTGGATTGTATCATTTTAAGATTGTCAATATACCAAATTCAAACTGGATTGGAGTTTGGTATTTTTTGGGGTATAATTTAAACTGATTGGCCTAATTCGATTCTGTTTTGTCGTTTCCTGGCAACCAGCTACCCTAGCTACACCAGTAGCTGGGGCACGTTACATTATCTTTTTTTTCTGTCAGGTCGTTCTGTAGCTTTTAACTCTCTTAAAGGTACAGTACACCCCACATCTTCACAACACTCACCCAAAATTAACTTGTAGGATAAATTAATTTTGTACTTATGGATGCTTCTTAAACTCGCATTCAGATGCGTTGTGGCACAGCTCTGAAGTAGATGTGTTTTAAACAGAGGCCTCTGGGCTAGGGGAAGCAATGGCCTAGTGGTATTGTCACTAAACTGTTAATCCAGGGATGCTGGTAATGAGCCTGGTCCCCAAGTTCAAATTCCACCGTGGCAGCTGGTGGAGTTTGCATTCTGTACAAAATCAGGAATGAAGAGTCTCACAATGACCGTGAATCTATTGTTGACTTTTGGGAAAAGCCCTCCTGGTTCACTGATGTTCTTTAGGGAAGGAAACTGCCATCCTTACCTACATGTGACTCCAGACCACCTAGCTAATGTGACTCAATCACAACTGGCCTCTGGGCAATTAGCGAGGGGAATTAAATGCTTCCTGAGCCAGCAAAGCCTTTCTCCTGTGAATGAATACAAAAACCCAGCCAAAAGAGTCTCTAAATATTTCAATCAATCTGTTCAGACCCATCTTTAGAGAAGCTGGGTCTTGAACCCAGGGCTCCTGGGCCAGAGGTAGAAGTATTGCAAGAGCCCAATTTTGCTCCCGTGTTGAATATTGGGAGTAGCAATCTAAATTATTCACAAGTACTTAAAGGATGAGGTGCAATGTTACTAAGCGTAATGTGCCTTCAGAGGCATATTGTGCAGTGGTAATGTCCCCATCTCTGAGTCAGGTGGCCAGAGTCCAAGTCTTGCCTGCTCCAGAGGTACGCAATAATATTTCTGAACAAGTTGCTTTGCGGAACGTAAAATGAACAGAATGGTTAGTTTTCAACCATCATTTATTGGTGCCCTGTTGCTCAGAATTTGAAATGCCCATTTTTAGGATGGTGCTTTTGCCTCCAAGGCAGAAACATATGGGATCCTGCTCCAGGTGGATGCTTGTTGCATAATAATAATGGAAAGTCACTCATCATCTGTGACATTCTCTGGAAATTTAAAACTCCATTACAGGAGCCAGAAAACATCACACCACTGCTAGTTCAGTTTGGGAAAGCTGGGGGCATGGACTAGTTGAACCCAAAGGTCTGTTTCTGTGCTGTATAATTCTATGACTGCAAGATTAGAAGAATTTTGAGCTGAGTTCTGTTCCTCAACTAACAACCCAGAGGTCACAAACATTTCATGTGATGTCTCTTTATAAATTTAGAAGTTTAAGCGATAATCTGATCAAACTCTTTGGGATATGAACAGGAAAAGACAGGGTAGGTAGGGATCAACTCTTTTCACTGATTCGAGAACTAGGTGATATAGTCTGTGTGTAGGACAAAAGGTGTTAGGAAGCACATCTATGCATAAGGCAGGTAGATATTTAACATCCTCTTCCACAAATAGCTGTGGATGCTGTATCAGTTCTAATTTCAAATCTGAGGTTGATAACTTTTTGTTAAGCAGAGATATTAAGGGATCTGCGTCAAAAGCAAGTAAATGGGGTTAGGCCACAGATCAGCCAGGATCACATTGAATGGCAGAAGAGTCTTGAGGGGTTGATTGGCCTATTCCTGTTCCTATGTTTCCTTTCATTTTAGTGTTTATTAGGTTGTCAGTGAAACTGTTGTCAATTTGCCCACCTCTTGACCTCAGCAGGCTTGCGAAGCATGGCAGAGAGTATTTACCAGTCAATCACACCGTGGGTCTGCGGAAAAAAAAAGGGATGGCAGATTTTCTTCCCAAATGTAAGTTGCTGAAAAAATAATCAGCTTTGATGAAAATAGCTGTTACATTCACTGCCACTGTATTCCACGTGATTTCATAGATTTCAAATTGAATCAGCCAACACAGCAGAATTGGTACACTGTCTGGAGCTTTCATCCTATTAGTTCAAGAACCACAATACAACAATACTGCCTCTGTGCAAAATAAATGTTCTTTACTTCTATTCGTTACAATAATGTGAAAGGATTTCAAAGTCTGTGAGAAGATTTATAGCTCGGATGCTCGTTGTTGTGGTTGTGTTCGTCGAGCTGGGAATTTGTGTTGCAGATGTTTCGTCCCATGTCTCGGTGACATCCTCAGTGCTTGGGAGCCTCCTGTGAAGCGCTTCTGTGGTGTTTCCTCCGGTGTTTGTAGTGGTTTGAATCTGCCGCTTCCGGTTGTCAGTTCCAGCTGTCCACTGCAGTGGTCGGTATATTGGGTCCAGGTCGATGTGCTTATTGATTGAATCTGTGGATGAGTGCCATGCCTCTAGGATTCCCTGGCTGTTCTCTGTTTGGCTTGTCCTATAATAGTAGTGTTGTCCCAGTCGAACTCATGTTGCTTGTCATCTGCGTGTGTGGCTACTAAGGATAGCTGGTTGTGTCGTTTCGTGGCTAGTTGGTGTTCATGGATGCGGATCGTTAGCTGTCTTCCTGTTTGTCCTATGTAGTATTTTGTGCAGTCCTTGCATGGGATTTTGTACACTACATAGACAGCTAATGATCCGCATCCATGAACACCAACTAGCCACGAAACGACACGACCAGCTATCCTTAGTAGCCAAACGCAGATGACAAGCAACATGAATTCAACTCGGACAACACTACTATTATAGGACAAGCCAAACAGAGAACAGCCAGGGAATTCCTCGAGACATGGGACTCATCCACAGATTCAATCAATATGCACATTGACCTGGACCCAATATACCGACCACTGCAGCGGACAGCTGGAACTGACAATCGGAAGCGGCAGATTCAAACCACTACAAATGCCGGAGGAAAGATCACAGAAGCGCTTCACAGGAGGCTCCCAAGCACTGAGGATGTCACCTAGACAGGGGACGAAACGTCTGCAACACAAATTCCCAGCTCGGCGAACAGAACCATAACAATGTGAAAGGATACTCATACAGGATCGTGTTTAGGGATGACAAAAGATTAGGTATAGCAGCTTAGGAATTGGGTTTTGTTTGGCTTAATGGCAAATAGAAGTGCCGTGGCAATGTATGCTCCAAGTGCAGTCATGTTTATAGTTGTATGAAGTCGTCACTATCAAATAAAAATTGAAAGAACTAGGGATGCTGGAAATCAGAAACAAAAACAGAAATTGCTGGAAAAGCTCAGCAGGCCTGGTCACATCTGTGGAGCGAAATCAGACAATGTTTGGGATTCAGTGACCTGTCCTCAGAACTATTCTCTACTTCTCTTTGTTACAATAATTTCAAAAGGATCCCTTATACAGTGTAAAACATTCTGAGGGAGGATCACTAGACCCGAACCATTAACTCTGATTTCTCTGCACAGTTGTTGCCAGACCTGCTGAGCTTTTCTAGCAATTTCTGTTTGTTTCAGTCACTATCAAATATCCTTCCATTTAACACTGAGACTCTGGTAATAGCTGCAGATTCAACCACATCAATATCTGGCTTGGGAAATTAACGTGATCAATTTTCCATCTTCTCTGCTGAGCTTTTTCTGACAACTTGCTTAGGAAAGAGGCTGCAAAGAGCAGAGGACAAGTCTGACCATCTGTGAAAATACCCGAAATAGATAACACTCACATTTATTCTTATTTAGGAACAAAGTGACGCAGTAATCAGACTGATACCTCAGGCTGTTGTTTTTTACTCAAATTAGTGGGACAAGTAGAGTTTTACTGGAATGGTGGTGTTTAGAGCCATGCTTCACTGATTTTGTTCCTACCTCATAATGAGCACGGTGCAAAGTGACACAATTGGATGTATACAGTATCATGTTAACCACACAGCCTAACCAAAGGCCACTGATTGAGAGTCTTCTTCCCGTCCTTACAGTCAATTTGTCCCACTCTCTGGTCAAGGTTGAGACTCCGATTACAATTACCAAGGGTGACTCAATCTGATAAGCACTAGTTTTTATTGATTTGTAATTATACTTGTTGATAGGAAGCCATCAGTTTATGATCTATCATTGCAAGTCCCGAACAAAGGTTACACAAACGGGCTTCAATCTTTTAACTTTGAGGGCAGGTTACATGCAAAGGAAAAAGTTTAATGATTGATCAGGTCACGTGAGAAGGCTGTGGTGACAACTATTTTTCCTCAGTCAAGAATTATTTCTAGATACCTGTAACGGTTACGGACAGTTAAAAACAAATGTTTCTGTGGCAGCAATCGAGACACCCAAGTGGTGTGTTGCCTTCCTGGTGCCAGGGTCAGGGACATCCCTGAGTGGTTGCATGAAATTCTTAAGGGGAGTGTGAGCAGTCATTGTACATATTGGTAACAACTGCATAGGTAGGAAAAGGGATTAGGTCCTGAACAGTAATAGTAGGGAGTCAGGCAGAAGGTTAAAATGTGGGACCTCTAGGGCAGTAATTTCTGGACTACTTCCGGTGCCATGTGGAAGCGGGAGTAGGAATAGGAGGATGTGGCTGATGAGTGCGTGGCTTGAGAGCTGGGGCAGGTATTCAGGTACTTGGATCATTGGGATCTCTCCTGGTGTAGAGATGATCGGAACTGGAGGTTGGGAGACCTGCTAGAGCCACAAGAGATGGATGAGATCCTAAATGAATATGTCTTGTCAGTATTTACTGTTGAGAAAGGCATGGATGTGAGGGAATTTGGTGAAATAAATTGTGATGTCTTAAAGACAGTCCAAAGTACAGAAGAGTAGGTGCTTGAAGTCTTAACGTGAATTAAGGTTCAATCCCCAGGACCTGATGAAATGTCTTCATGGACTGTGAGAGGCTAGGGAGGATGCTGAGAGGTCCCTGGTGGAGATATTTGTATCATCGACTGCCAGGAATGGAATGCCCGAAGATTGAAGAGTTACTAATGTTGTACTATTATTTAAGAAAGGTTGCAGGGAAATGCGTGGGAACTTTCCACTATTGAGCTTACCATCTGTGTAAGTTGCTACAGGGGATTCTGAGAGACAGGATTGAAGGTATTTGGAAAGGCAACGATAGTCTGGGATAGTCAGCATAGCTTTTTGCATAGGAAATCGTGTCTCATGAATTTCGCTGAGTTTTCAAAGAGGTGATCAAGAAAGTAGATGAGGGCAATGTAGGAGATGTTGTCTATGTGGACTTTAGTGAGGCTTTTGACAAGGTGCCACCTGGTAGATTGTTGAGTAAGGTTAAAGCTCCTGCGATTCAGGGAGAGCTAGCCAACTGGATCCAAAATTGGTTTGACAGAGGGTGGTGGAGGTTGTGTGTCCACTGTTATTCATCATTTATTTAAATGATTTGGATGTGAATTTAGTAGGAATGGTTAACCAATTTGTGAATAAGACCAATATCGATGGTTTAGTGAATGGTAAAGAATGTTATCTGGGAATACAGCGAGATCTTGATGAACTGGTCCACTGGGCCGAGGAATGGCAGATGGAGTTTAATTTAGACAGGTGCAAGATAATGCATCTTGGTAGGGCAAACCGGGGCAGGAGTTACAGTCATGGGCCTCTGGGGAGCGCTATACAACAACGAGATCTGGGGATACAGGTTCATAGTTCCTTGAAAGTGGAGTCACAGGTAGACAGGGTGGTAAAGAAGGCTTTCGACATGCTAGCTTTCATTGGTCAGAACACTGAATACAGGGATTGGGGCGTTTTGTTGCAGCTGTACAAGACATTGGTGAGGCCACATTTGGAGTACTCCATGCAGTTCTGGTCACCCTGCTATAGAAAGGATATTATTAAACTAGAAAGAGTGCAGAAAAGATTTACGAGGATGCGACCTGCACTGGAAAGTTTGAGTTATACAGAAAGACTGGATAAGCTCGAACTTTTCCTTGGGGTGTCGGAGAAGGAGGGGTCCCCTTATAGAGGTCTATAAAATGAGAGGCACAGATAAGGTAGATAGCCAACTGCTTTTCCTCACGGTTGGGGAGTCTAAAACTAGACAGCATAAGTATAAGGTGAGAGAGGGAGAGATACTAAAGGATCCAGCGGGGCAATTTTTTTTCACACCGAGGATGGTGTCAGGAAGGAGCTGTCAGAGGTCGTGGTGGAAGTGAGGGCAATTTCATTATTTGAGAAACATTTGGCAGGTACGTGAATGGGATAGGTATGGTGGGATATGGACTAAATGGCCTGTTTCTATGCTGTAAAACTCAGTAACTAGGAATGGCAGATGTGCACAATTTCCTCATGACTTTTCCTAACCATCCCATATTTTTTCCATATGACTTTATCCCAAATAATTGTTCCCCATAGTTAAACTGACAAGGTTGTAATCGCCAGGATTAGCCTTAGGTTTTCAACCCTTTTTAAAACAAAGCTGTAATGCTGGCAACCGTCCAGTCTCCTGACACTTCCTCCCAGTCCAGAGGAGACTGTAATGTTATAATGTTTATGGGCAGCACGGTGACACGGTGGTTAGCACTGCTGCCTCACAGCGCCAGAGACCTGGGTTCAATTCCCGCCTCAGGTGACTGAATGTGTGAAGTTTTCACATTCTCCCCGTGTCTGCGTGGGTTTCCTCCGGGTGCTCCGGTTTCCTCCCACAGTCCAAAAATGTGCAGGTTAGGTGAATTGGCCTTGCTAAATTGCCCGTAGTGTTCGGGGCAGGGGTAAATGTAGGGGAATGGGTCTGGGTGGATTGCGCTTCGGCGGGTCAGTGTAGACTTGTTGGGCCGAAGGGCCTGTTTCCACACTGTAAGTAATCTAATCTAACCATAAGAAGTAGGAGTGGAAGTAAGACCATTCGGCTCATCGAGGCCACTCCACCATTCAATCATGGCTGATGGGCATTTCAACGCCACTTACCCGCACACTCCCTGTATCCCTAATTCCCTGCAAAATTAACAATTTATCAGTCTCTGTCTTGAAGACATTTAACGTCCCGGCCTCCACTGTGCTCCGTGGCAATGAATTCCACTGGCCCATCACTCTCTGGCTGAAGAAATGTCTCCTCATTTCCATTCTAAATTGACCCTCTCTAATTTTAAGGCGGTGCCCATGAGTCCTAGTATCCCTGCCTGACAGAAACAATTTCCCTACATCCACCCTTTCTAAGCCATGCATTATTTTGTAAGTTTCCATTAGATCTCCCTTCAACCTTCTAAATGCTAATGAATACAATACGAGAATCCTCACCCATTCATCGTACATTAGGCCTACCATTCCAGGGATTATCTGTGTGAATCTCCACTGGACACGCTGCAGTGTCAGTATGTCCTTCCTGAGGTGTGGGGCCCAAAGCTGGACACAGTATTCTAAATCAGGCCTAACCAGAGCTTTATAAAGTCTCAGTAACACATCACTGCTTTTACATTCCAACCCTCTTGAGATAAATGACAACATTACATACTTTTTTAACCACGGACTCAACCTGCAAGTCAACATTTAGAGAATCCTGGACTAGCACTCTCAGATCCCTTTGTACTTTGGCTTTATGAATTTTCTCACTGTTTAGAAAATAGTCCATGCCTGTGTTCTTTTTCCCAAAGTGCAAGACCTCACATTTGCTCAGATTGAATTTCATCAGCCATTTCTTGGACCATTCACCTAAACTGTCTAAATCTTTCTGTAGCCTCCCCACCTCCTCAGAACTACCTGCCTGTCCACCTAACTTCATACCATCGGCATACTTCACCAGAATGCCCCCAATCTCTTTGTCCGGAAGTGTAGGAAGTGAACAGCTACAGCCCCAACACTGAACCCTGGGGACACCACTTGTCACCAATTGCCATTCTGAAAAAGAACCTTTTATCCCAACTCTCTGCCTTCTGTCAGACAGTCAATCCTCAATTCATACCAGTAGCTCACCTGGAACACCATGGGCCCTCACCTTACTCAGCAGCCTCCTGTGAGGTACCTTATTAAAGGTCTTTTGGAAGTCTAGGCAGATAACATCCACTGGGTTTCCCTGGTCTAACCTGCTTGTTACCTCTTCAAAGAATTCTAACAGGTTTGTCAGGCATGACCTCCCCTTACTAAATCCATGCTGACTTATTCTAATCGATACTACACTTTCAAGAATTTAGAAATCTCATCCTTAACGATGGATTCTAGAATTTTACCTACAACCATGGTTAGGCTAATCATTTATAATTTTCCATCTTTTGTCTTGATCCTTTCTTGAACAAGGGGGTTACAACAGCGATTTTCCATTCACCTGGGACTTTCTCTGACTCCAGTGATTTTTGAAAGATTATAACCAATGCCTCCACTATTTCTTCAGCCACCTCCCTCAGAACTCTAGGATGTAGCCCATCCTAGCCAGGAGATTTATCAGTTTTTAGACCTTTTAGCTTTTCAAGTATTTTCTCTTTTGTAATGGCTACCATACTCAACTCTGCCCCTTTGACTATTGTTGGGATATTACTCATGTCTTCCACTGTGAAGACTGACACAAAGTATTTGTTAGATTGTTCAGCTATTTCCTTATCTCCCAGCACTCGCCTTCCTGCATCAATTTGGAGCAGCCCGCTCTCTAATTTTGCCTCCCATTTGTTTCTTATGTATTGAAAGAAACTTTCATTCACATTTCTAATATTACTGGCTAGCTTACCTTCATATTTGATCCTCTCCTTCCTTATTTTTCTCTTTGTTATCCTGTTTGTTTTTGTAGTCTTCCAAATCTTCTGATTTCCCCGTGCTCTCGGCCACTTTATAGGCTCTCTCTTTTTCTGAGTTCCTTCATCAGCCATGGATGTCTAATGTTGAGGGCAGAGGTGCAGGACATGGCTGAAATACATTGGAGGGCATTTTTAACCACGCGGGAGGGGACATCACGGTCTTTAAAGAAGGAGGCCATCTGGTGTCTTCTCTGGTGGAACTGGTTTCTATTTCCCCTCCCCAAACTTTACCCCAGTTCCAACCTTTCAGTCAGCACTGTCCCCATGATCTGTCCCACCTATCAATCTTCCTTCCCACCTACCTGCTCCACCCTTCTCTCTGACCTATCACCTTTATCCTCACCTCCATCCACCGATTACACTCTCAGCTACCCACCCCTCTTCCATTTATTTCTCCACCCCCGAGGCTCCCAGCCTCATTCCTGACGAAGGGCTCCTGCTCGAAAGGTCGATTTTCCTGCTCCTCGGATGCTACCTGACCTGCTGTGCTTTTCCAGCACCATTCTAATCTTGACACCGTGAGAGTCCTCAGGGCGGGCCTTGGTTCTCCATCCCGCTCTGATTGGTTAGAAAGTCTGTCCATCTCGAGGAAGTGTGGTCCCACCTTGGGAATGTCGTCTGGATGTGAATGTGAATGAAAAGAGAAATCGCTTGAGAAACTCAGCAGGTTTGGCAGATTCTGTTGAGTTAAAGCAGAGTTAATGTTTCAGATCCAGTAATCCTTCATGGTAACTGATAGGAGCGAGGAAAAGGTGCAGATGGGGGGGTTGGGGGGTGAGGCATCTCACTGCTGCAATAGGTGGAGATGGAGCCCAGAAAGAGACAGAAGAGCAGTCAGACAGATAAAGGGGACCAATAATTGTGAGGCAGGGAGAAAGGAAAAGCTGATCATGGGGCGACAGATGAAACTGGGGTTGGCTGTGCCTCCATTTTGACAGAGCGGCGAGGAGAGAAGGTGGAGTGAAGCGAGGGCTGCCGGGAAGGTAAGGGCTTAATTTATATTTGGGCAGTGGCTAAACCCGAGATACTACACGTGTAGTATCTCCCTCCTGCAGACCCCCCCACCCCCCCACCCCGAACCGGAAGAAAAAGATTCTGTAAGATAAAGCTTTTATTTTTCCTTTATCTTTCTTTTTCATATATTTAAGGGCATTGTTTGGATTTAGTTAGTTGATATAAAGCTAAGCCTACAATGGCAGGGGACCTCAGACCCATGCCCCTTGCTTGATGAGGGAGCTCAGGGATGTGTCTGACATTCCTGACCCTTACACTTACAAGAAGTATGTCCAGCTGCAGCTCTTGTTTGACCGTACAACGGCTCTGGAGCTGCAGATAGACTCACTGTGGAGCATCCGCGGTGCTGGGGAGGTCGTGGATAGCACGTTTAGTGAACTGGTCACATGCAGGTTAGGATTGCTGAGGGAGACCAAAAGGCAGAGAAAGAGTAGGAAGGCAGTGCAGGTTCCCCTGAGCTCCAAAACAGGTATATCATTTTGGATGCTGTTGGGGGAGATGGCCGACCAGGGTAAGGCAGCAGTTGCCAGGATCACGGCACCGTGGTGGGCACTGCTGTTCAGAATGGCAGGAAAAAGACTCATAGGGCCATAGTCATTGGGGATTCTATTGTGAGGGGAGTAGATCTGCAGTTCTGTGGCCAAAAACGGGACTCCTGGATGGTATGTTGCCTCCCAGGTGCTTGGGTCAGGGAAGTTACCGATCGGCTGCAGAGCATTCTAAAAGTGGAGGGTGAAAGCCAGTTGTCTTGGTGCATACAAGCACCAATGATATAAGTAAAAAACATGATGAGGTCCTGAAAGCAGAATTCAGGGAGCTAGGAGAGAAGTTAAAGAGAAGGACCTCAAAGATAGTGATCTCGGGATTACTACCAGTGCCACGTGCTAGCCAGCGTAGAAATGAAAAAATAGGCAGGATGAACATGTGGCTAGAGGGATGGTGTAGGAGGGAGGGGTACAGATTTGTTGGACATTGGGACCGGTTCTGGGGAAGGTAGGACTATTACAAAATGGACGGTCTACATCTGAACCAGACTGGAACCAATGTCCTTGGGGGAGGTTTTAAACTAATGTGGCAGGGACTGGGAACCAGAAGAGAAAACAAGGAGGCAGCGAGGTGGAGACTGGAGACGGTAAGAATAATGAAGATAACATTAATAAAGGGAAGAGTAGGCAGAGACCAGATGAATACAAAAGAACTGGTGGCCTGAAATGCATCTACTTTAATGCAAGGAGTATTGTGTATAAGGCAGATGAACTTAAGGGCTTGGATTGGAGCCTGGGAGTATGACATTATTGTGATCACAGAGACTTAGTTGAAGAAAGGGCATGATTGGCATGTTCCAGGATATCGATGCTTCAGACAAGACAGCAAGGGAAGCCAAAGTGCAGGTGGGGTGGAGTTGCATTGTTGGTCAGGGATGATACCACGGCTGTGCTAAAGGAGGTCACTATGGAGGGCTTGGGTCGTGAGGCAAGATGGGTGGAGCTGAGAAATAAGAAGGGTGCAGTTACATTGTTGGGGCTGTATTACAGGCCTCCCAACAGTGAGTGTGAGGTAGAAAACAAATAAGTAAACAGATTATAGAAAGATGTAGAGGCAATAGGGTAGTGGTGATGGGAGATTTTAATTTCCCCAACATTGACTGGGATACACTTAGTGTCAGAGGTCTAGATGGAGTAGAATTTTGTACAAAGCGTCCAGGAGACTTTTCTAGAGCAGTATGTCAATAGTCTGACGATGGAAGGGGCCATATTGGACCTGATACTGGGCAACAAGCCAGGACAGGTGGTAGAAGTTGCAGTGGGGGATTTCTTTGGGAACAGTGACCACAATTCTGTAAGTTTTAGAATACTTGTAGATAAAGATGAGAGTGGTCCTAAGGAATGAGGACTAAACTGGGCCAAGGCCAAGTAGATCAAAATTAGACAGGAGCTGGGAAATGTGGATTGGACACAGCTATTTGAAGAGAAATCCACATTTGAGGTGTGGGAGGCTTTCAAAGAGAGGTTAAAGATGGTGCAGGGTAGGCGCGTCCTATTGAAGGCAAAGGATAGGAAGGGCAAGATTGGTGAACCATGGATGACAGGAGAAATTGTACAACTAGCCAAGAGGAAAAGGGAAGTGTACATAAGGTCTAGGCAGCTAAGAACAGAACGGGCCCTGGAAGAATATTGGAAGAGTAAGACCAGTCTTAAACGAGGAATCAAGCCAGCTAAAAGGGGTCATAAAATAGCTTTAGCGAGCAGAATTAAAGAGAATCCCAAAGCATTTTATTCTTATATGAAAAGCAAGTGGGTAACTGGAGAAAGGATTGATCCACTAAAAGATAATGAAGGAAGGCTGTGTGTCGAACCTGAGAGAATGGGTAAGATTGTGGGCGGCACGGTGGCACAGTGGTTAGCACTGCTGCCTCACAGCGCCTGAGACCCGGGTTCAATCCCGACTGTGTGGAGTTTGCACGTTCTCCCCGTGTCTGCGTGGGTTTCCTCCGGGTGCTCCGGTTTCCTCCCACAGTCCAAAGATGTGCAGGTCAGGTGAATTGGCCATGCTAAATTGCCCATAGTGTTAGGTAAGGAGTAAATGTAGGGGTATGGGTGGGTTGCGCTTCGGCGGGTCAGTGTGGACTTGTTTGGCCGAAGGGCCTGTTTCCACACTGTAATGTAATCTAATCTAAAAAAAAGAAATTCTGAATGATTACTTTACATCAGTGTTCACTGAGGAGAGGGACATGATGAATGTTGAGATTAGAGATAGAAGTTTGATTAGTCTGAATCACGTTGACATAAGTAAGGAAGATATGCTGGGTAGGCTAGAGGTTAGTAAGTTGGACAAATCCCCAGGACCAGATGGGATTTATCCCACGTTGCTGAGGGAGGTGAGACAGGAAATAGCTGGGGCCTGACAGATATCTTTGTAGCATCCTTAAACACAGGT
Organism: Chiloscyllium plagiosum; assembly: GCF_037043375.1. Taxonomy (NCBI): domain Eukaryota; kingdom Metazoa; phylum Chordata; class Chondrichthyes; order Orectolobiformes; family Hemiscylliidae; genus Chiloscyllium; species Chiloscyllium plagiosum. The sequence goes on along the minus strand of NW_028270185.1, from coordinate 35,842,542 downwards.
GAGGTGCCAGAGGACTGGAAGGTTGCTCAAGTTGTCCTCCTGTACAAGAAAGGTAGAAGGGATATTCCAGGTAACTACAGACCAGTGAGCCTGACATCAGTGGTGGGAACGTTGCTGGAGAAGGTGCTGAGGGATAGGATCTCTTTATATTTAGAAAATAATAGGCTTATCAGTGATAGGCAACATGGTTTTGTGCAGGGGATGTCGTTAGATGAAGGAAGGGCTGTTGATGTCATATACATGGAGTTTAATAAGGCATTTGATAAGATTTCCCATGGTAAACCAATAAAGAAAGTGAAGTCACATGGTGTGCAGGGTGTTCTAGCAAGGTGGATAAAGAACTGGTTGAACAACAGGTGACAGAGAGTAGGAGTTGAAGGGAGTTTCCCGAAATGGAGAAAGGTGACAGTGGTGGTCCACAGGGGTCAGTGTTGGGGCCACTGTTGTTTGTAATATACATAAATGATCTGGAAGAGGGCACTGATGGTATGATCAGCAAGTTTGCAGATGACACGAAGATTGGTGGAGTAGCAAAATCAGAGAGATACAAACAGGTGATAAGGAAAGAAATGGCCACATTAAAGAGGTGATATTCACCTATCAGTTGGCCCGAGCTCTCTCCCTCTCTCCATTTGGAACAGACTCTGCTCCAGGGCCTTGCTTTAGGAGGGATTGGTTCAGGAAGGGGGTGAAGTTAAAGGATCAAAACTGGGATTGAGGTTCAACACTCCCCACACCCACAGTCACCCAGAAACAGACAGAAACACACCGATACTCACCCCCTGCTCAGTGCACACAGTGAAAGAGACAATGGCTGCCAGAACCTGTTTGAAATATCCCCAAGTCTCTCACTCAAAGCCCCCTCTCTGCCCAATTCCCAGCTCATTCAGTCAGCTCCCAGCTACCTCCACCTGGGGCATTCCTCCCCCAGGGATGGAGCACAGCCAGAGTCATCTCAGTGGGGAGGAGGGGAGGGAGGAGGTGTGAGTGAATGCAGCAGGTAAACAGTTTCATCCAGTCTGCCTTTGTCTACTCCTACTTTGCACTGTATTGTCTTGGAATGAAAGCCAAATGTATTTTCAAACTGATCAAATTCCCTTTGTTTTTATGGTTTCCTACTGATCAATGTGAAAATCTTAATTTGCGATTGCCAGTAATCGAAGCAAGGAACTGAATGGAAACAAAGTCAATTATTGTTGAAAATAAATGTGCAATCAAAAGACACAGAATCCTTACAGTATGCTGTGGTTCTGTTCGCCGAGCTGGAAGTTTTTGTTGCAAACGTTTTGTCCCCTGTCTAGGTGACATCCTCAGTGCTTGGGAGCCTCCTGTGAAGCGCTTCTGTGGTGTTTCCTCCGGCATTTATAGTGGCCTGTCCCTGCCGCTTCCAGTTGGCGGTTCCAGCTGTCCGCTGTAGTGGCCGGTATATTGGGTCCAGGTCGATGTGTTTGTTGATGGAGTTTGTGGATGAGTGTCATGCTTCTAGGAATTCCCTGGCTGTTCTCTGTTTGGCTTGCCCTATAATGGTAGTGTTGTCCCAGTCAAATTCATGTTGCTTGTTGTCTGCGTGTGTGGCTACTAGGGATAGCTGGTCATGTCGTTTCGTGGCTAGTTGATGTTCGTGGATGCAGATCGTTAGCTGTCTTCCGGTTTGTCCTATATAGTGTTTTGTGTAGTCCTTGCATGGGATTTTGTACACTACATTAGTTTTGCTCATGCTGGGTATCGGGTCCTTCATTTTGGTGAGTTGTTGTCTGAGTGTGGCTGTTTGGTTTGTGTGCTGTTATAAGTCCTAGTGGTTGAAGTAGTCTGGCTGTCATTTCAGAGATGTTCTTGATGTATGGTAGTGTGGCTAGTCCACAAACTCCATCAACAAACACATCGACCTGGACCCAATATACCGGCCACTACAGCGGACAGCTGAAACTGACAACCGGAAGCGGCAGGGACAGGCCACTATAAATGCCGGAGGAAACACCACAGAAGCGCTTCACAGGAGGCTCCCAAGCACTGAGGATGTCACCTAGACAGGGGACAAAATGTTTTCAACAAAAACTTCCAGCTCGGCGAACAGAACCACAGCAACGAGCACCCAAGCTACAAATCTTCTCACAAACTTTGAAATCCTTACACTATGTTCTTTCCTCTTTCTGATAGGAAACATCTGGTGTGTTTTAATTTGCCCAGATGTGTGACTCAGAGAATTCAGTGAGGAAGAGTGGATAGGAGCCTGTCATTGCATTTTCCTCTCTGGCCTGCAGTGAACGATTACACCTTCCTCCACATCATTTATTTTTCTAACCTCTTCACTCACTGAGAATGGATTACTTGGGATAAATGTAGCTTTTGTGTGTATTTAATTCCTCTTTTGGTTTTGCTTTTGTTCCTCCACTTCCTACTAATTGTTGCTGATTACAAACAGCACTTTACACTGGCTCTACATCTCCAGTCTCTTACATTTTGCTCCTCAGATGGAGTCATTCCTTGCCCATGAGGAAAGGAGTGTTATCATGTTGCTGCTCCTCCTTCTCCTTTCGGTCCATTCCTCACGTGGACTCCTCGTTCCGTTCTCTGCTGCACCTAATGTTGGCTCTGAGTTACTTGGATTGATTCAAAAATTGAATTATTGTTCTAACTGGATATGTCATGGCGTACTTTAACTGGTCTCTGAAATGTTTCTGTGTCACCACATAAATAAGGGCATTTGTGCAGCAACTTAAGTTCCTCAGCATGTATCCAATCTGAACAAAGAGACCAAAAGAAACAGAATCCAAGGAATAGCCAGCATTGAAGAAATATAAAATATGCAACAACCAGAGAAGTATGAAGCTGGCAGATATGGCAAAGAGTAAAATCACAGAATTCTTCCTGCTCTCTACGTCTGGATCATTCTCTGTTTTTCTCTGACCTCTCAGTTCCTTCCGCACCTTAATGGCCTCGAAGATATGTCTGACAGTCAGAATGTTGATAAAGACAATAAAAGTGAATGGGAACATTGGTGTCAAAAAAGTCTCAAAATATCTAAAACCTATCCACCGAGGGTCATTAGAATAACTAGACCTGGTATAACAGTACCATGGAACATTGTTGATAATCTTTCCAGGGTAATACACAAAGGAGTTGGGAATGTTCTTTAAACAAAAGAAGATGCAGATTGCTGCTAGAACCCTTTTCACCTTTCACCTTGAAAGCGTGACCTCTCATTATTGAATCCTTCACCCTGGGCCCTGTCTATACCCTTCATACCCTCAATCAGGTCCCCCCTCAATCTCCTTTTTTTCTAATCCTACCTTTCTGAACCACTGGGACAGACTCTGTGCCAGAGACTTGTGCCCATTGCTTACCCCTGGTATGTTGTCCCTCCACAGCAGTATCCAAAACAGTATGCTTGTTATTGCCGATTCCCCTGTAACCCATCTACCTATACCTGAGGTGTAACTACCAACCTGTAACTCCTCTCAATTACTCCCTCAGCCTCCTGAATGATCCGAAGTTCATCCAGCTCCGGCTCCAGTTCCCTAACGCCGTTTCCGAGGAGCTGAAGTTGCCAGGATCTTGCTGCAGAGCCACATGGAGTGCTTCAGTATCTGAGGAGGGAAGAAAGCTGCTGAACATTGTGTGAGTATTAGCGAACCCTCGGACCCATGACATTCTGATTGAGAGAAGGTCAGTTATACAGTCACTAAAGCTAGTTAGGGCCAGGACACAGTCTTGAGGACCTCCTGCTGTGAGGGCCTGGAGCTTAGATGGCTGACCTCCACCAACCGCACCAATTGCTGTGGGTCTGGAGTCATGTGTAGCCCAGACAAGACAAGGACAGCCCTAATCCCTAAAGGGCATTAGAGAACCAGATGGGTTTTAACAACAATTGACAAGGGTTTTGTGGTCAACATTACTGTCATAATTCCACATGTTTCTTAAATTGAAGTTCTGCCATCTGTCATTGACAGGATTTGACCCGGGTCCACAATAAGAGTTGGGAAGTATCTGAATATGAGCCAGTTCGATGGCTGGCCTCCTGGCTGATTCAGAATCCAACTTGACATTTCTGAACCAATTATGAAATAGAGATTTAAGATTTATTATTTAATCATTGAGTGTAATATTATTTTGTCTCTATTTGGTTCCAAGAAAATTGGAAAATACAGACAGACTAAGTGAGGGATGTCAACTAGATGAACTTGAATCCTATCTGAACGATTGTGAGATCACCCAATCTGATTCTGATTCTGATTGAGATAGGTTAGTGATTTCACTTCATACATTGTTTAAAGGAAATCTAGATGAGCAGAGTAAATTGTTTTCCCATGCAAAAGAAAGTATCATATAGAAAGGCAGAAATATTATTTACATGTGTGTGATGTATATCTTGTCTGTGTGTGTGTGTGTGTGTGTGACAGACAGACAGACAGAGAGAGAGAGAAAGAAGGGGAGAGGGAGAGAGAGAGAGATAGAATCATAGAGATGTACACTACAGAAACAGTTCCTTTGGTTCAACTCATTCAGATATCCTCAGTTAATCACATCCCATTTGCCAGCACTTGGCCCACACTAAACCCTTACTGTTCATATACCCATCTCGATGCCTTTTAAATGTTGCAATTGTATCAGCCTCCATCACTTCCTCTATACACTCATTCCATACACGCACCACCCTCTGCATGAACAAGTTACCCCTTAGGTCCCCTTTAAATTTCTCCCTGTCCATGCCCCTCATGATTTTATAAACCTCTATAAGGTCACCCCTCAGCCCCTGATGCTCCAGGGAAAACAACCCCAGCCTATTCAGCCTCTCTCCACAGGTCAAATCTTCCAACCTTGGCAACATCCTTGCAATCTTTTCTGAAACCTTTCAAGTTTTACAACATCCTTCTGAAAGGAGGGAGACCAGATTTGCATACAGTATTCCAAACGTGGCCTAACCAATGTCCTGTACAGATGTAACATGACCTACAACTACTATACTCAATGTACTGACCAATAAAGGAATGCATGTCAAACACCTTCTTCACTCTCATATCTCCTGCGACTTTCAAGGAACTATGAACCTGCGCTCCAAGGTCTCTGTTCAGCAACAAACCCATTAGTGTATAACTCCTGCTCTGATTTGTCTTTTCAAAATATAGCACCTCACATTTATCTAAATTAAACTCCATCTGCCACTCCTTGGCCTATTGACCCATCTGAACAAGATCCTATGTACTCTGAGGTAACCTCTAATTTTGGTGTCATCTGCAAACTTATGAACAATACCTGCTATTTTCACATCCAGATCATTTATGGAAATGATGAAAAGCAATGGACCCAGCACTGATCCTTGTGGCACACCATGGATCACAGGCCTCCAGTCTGAAAAGCAACCCTCCATCATCAACCTCAGTCTTCTACCTTTGAGCCAGTTCTGCATCCAAATGGCTAGTTCTTCCTGCATTCCATGAGATCTAACCTTGCTAACCAGTCCACCGTGAAGACCCTTGTTGAATGCATTACTGAAGTTCATGTAGATCATGGCCACTACTCTGCCCTCATCAATCCTCTTCACACGCACAGAGTCCTGCCGACTATCCCAAAACAGTCCTTGCCTTTCCAAATATATGTAAACCTTAGGATTACCTCCATCAACTTTTCCACCATCAATCAGGCTCACTGGTCTATAGATCCCTGGCTTTTCCTTACCACCTTTCTTAAATAGTGGCACCCCGTTAGGCAACATTCAGCCTTCCAGCGCCTCACCTGTGACTATCGATGATACAAATATCTCAGCAAGGGGCCCAGCAATCACTTTACTTGCTTCTCACTGATTTCTAGGGTACACCTGATCAGGTCCTGGGATTTATCCATCTTTATGCATTTTGAGATGTCCACTGTAACATGAAAATTTTTTAAGATGTCGCCATCTTTTTCCCCACATTCTATATCTTACATTACCTTCGCCACAGTAAACACTGATGCAAAATATTTGTTTAGTATCTTCCCATCTCCTGTGGTTCCACACATTGGCTGCCTTGCTGATCTTTGAGGGGCTCTGTTCTCTCCCCAGTTAATCTTTTATCCTGAATGTATTTATTGAATCTATTTGGATTCTCCTTAACCCGATTTGCCAGCGCTATCTCATGTTCTGTTTTTGCCCTCCTGATTTCCCTCTTAAGTATATTCCTACTGCATTTATACTCCAATCAGGATTCACTTGTTCTCTGCTGCCTATACCTGACATATGCTTCCTTCTTTTTCTCAAATAAAACCTCAATTTCTCAAGTCATCCAGGATTCCCTGCACCTACCAGCCTTGCCTTTCACCCGAACAGGAACATGCTGTCTCTGGACTCTCGTTATCTCATGTTTGAAGGCTTCCCATTGTCCAGCCCTGAGTAGCTTTGAGTGTGAGTTTAGAGATACAGACTCGATGGAATGAAGGGCCATCTCTGTCCTGCATGATGTCATCATTCTCTGATTTTGAGCTGAGATTAATGATTATTCTTGTCTTTGTTTTGAGAAAATGTGACCGAGTGGAAGTTCCAGCTGTTGGTGTGGTCAGTACCAGCTTCAGGTTCTGTATTAGAGTGCTCATTCACAGAGAGAATTTCCCAAATCAGTCATGTAACTGAATTAACAAGGAAAGCAGTAGGATAACAGTGGGCAGTAGAACAGCTCTCAAAAACGTCAACAGCATGAGGCATTGAATGACTGAATAACCTCAGCAGAGCGAAGAATATGAAAAAGTATTTAGATATCGATAGGATTGATAGTGAGTGAAATATTGCAAGTATTGTTACTTGAAAACATGAATGTTTGAGACTTAACAGGATCAGATCAATCCAGCCTTTGGGGTATTCAAATATAGCTGTAAATCTCAATGCTATCACATCATTAAAATAAACCTACTGTCATAACTTGTTTGTTCAAAATGCGTTAAAAAATTTGAAGATGTAATCACAGTTTCCCGGTGGAGATACCACACAATATAAAACAAAGTATCTGGAATTGTGTCAGTTCCATCTCCAAGAGAATTCTCCGATTCCAACAGATTCCCAGCAGCAGGAAGGGAAAGGTTGTGTCACAAACAATGAAATGCATCTTCTCAGGGAAAGGATCGGTAGAGTGTATGAGACCATTCTGGCTGTCGTTGGTGTTCCTGGTAAGTGTTGGAACAACTTATAGAAACCACTGCATTGAATCATCCTTATTTCTACAGATAACTGATAAATTATTATATTTCCACTTAGCAAGGCAAATCCTGATGTCTGACAATAATGTCCTCACTTATTTAGTTTAAAGTGAATAGTTTGTCAGTTCGGAGGTTCCTCAGTAATGTGCAGCATTGTGTGTTTCCCTATACTGTGCAGAGTGGGTTTACACCGAGGCCACATTGATGGAGTTTGGCTGAGCACTTGCAGCTTTCGGAAGACCACCCTCTCTCTGTGGTAGTTCACAGCCTGCTATCGGTCAGATGGGTTTTGTAAAAACCCACCTCTCAGTGATACCTGGTGTTTCCCATCCCTTGATGGAAAGGGATTGTGTTGGTGGATCTTGCTCAGGCAGCTCGCTCCAAATGGGAGCCCAGATACAGCAGGGCAATGGGTGGGTTCAGCAGGTCATTAGGAAATAATGGGGACTGCTGATAAGGCGATGTGCTGGAAAAGGCACAGCAGGCAAGGTTGCATCTGAGGAGCAGGCGAAATCGACTGCTGCTAACTCAAAAACATCCTGAGTATATGATCATGTTTCTGTGAGTAATCTGCTGCTCATGTTCTTCCCTATGTCCTTTAAAAGAGCAAATGATTCATTGAATGAGATTCTTTAAAATTCATATAACATGGAACAACAATTATCTTTGTGTCATCACTTACAGTCTGGGCTCATGCACAGAGAACGTTTCATTAATAACTTCAAATCTATTTTTCCTTTCTCTTACAGTTAGTCTCGTGGTGATTTTAATCTTAGCTCGGGGTAAATGTGGTCTTTCTGTGTGCAGCACTCGCTACCTGGTGGCCATGACAGTATCAGATCTACTGTTCATTGTTTTTCATTTTATCCTTCACCGATTTCAACGTTATTATTATCCACTGTGTTTCCTGCACATCACTCCTGTTTGTGGTGTTATCTATGCCCTCAACCGCTTGACCATTGATTGTTCTGCGTGGTTCACCATTGCTTTTTCCTTTGATCGATTTGTTGCAATTTGTTTACATGAGATGAAAACTAAGTATTGCACAGGGAAAACTGCAACCAGGATTCTAGCAACAATCTGCATCTTCTTTTGTTTAAAGAACATTCCCAACTCCTTTGTGTATTACCCTGGAAAGATGATCAACAATGTTCCATGGTACTGTTATACCAGGTCTAGTTATTCTAATGACCCTCGGTGGATAGGTTTTAGATATTTTGAGACTTTTTTAACACCAATGTTCCCATTCACTTTTATTCTCTTTATCAACATTCTGACTGTCAGACATATCTTCGAGGCCATTAAGGTGCGGAAGGAACTGAGAGGTCAGAGAAAAACACAGAATGATCCAGAGGTAGAGAGCAGGAAGAATTCTGTGATTTTACTCTTTGCCATATTTGCCAGCTTCATACTTCTCTGGTTGTTGCGTATTTTATATTTTTTTAATGCCGGTTATTCCTTGGATTCTGTTTCTTTTCGTCTCTTTGTTCAGATTGGAAACATGTTGAGGAACTTCAGTTGCTGCACAAATGCCCTTATTTATGTGGTGACACAGAAACATTTCAGAAACCAGTTAAAGTACGCCGTGACATATCCAGTTAGAACAATAATTCAATTGGTGAATCAATCCAAGTAACTGAGAGCCATCATGAGGTGCAGCAGATAACGGAACGAGGAGTCCACGTGAGGAATGGACCGAAAGGAGAAGGAGGAGCAGCAACATGATAACACTCCTTTCCTCATGGGCAAGGAATGTCTCCATCTGAGGGGCAAAATGACAGAGACTGGAGGTGGAAAGCCAGTGTAAAGTGCTGTTAGTAATCAACAACAGTTAGTAGGACGTGGATCAACACAAGCAAAACCAAAAGAGGAATTAGATATTCATCCCAAGTAATCCGTTCTCAGTGAGTGAATTGGGTAGAAAAATAAATGATATGGAGGAAGGTGTAATCGTTCACTGCAGCCCAGAGAGGGAAATGCAAGGACAGGCTCCTGTCCCTCTTCCTCACTGAATTCTCTGAGCCACACATCTGGGCAAATTTTTCAACAAACGAGAAGTTTCCTGTTGAGAAAGGAAATAAAATATTGAAAAGATTCTGTGTCTTTTGATTGCACCTTTATTTTCACAATAATTTACTTTGTTTCCATTCAATTCCTCGTGTTGGTTCCTGGCAATCGCACTTTTAGATTTTCACATTGATCAGGAGGAAACCCCAAAGAGAAAAGGAATTTGATCAGTTTGTGAATACATGTGGCTTTCATTCTAAAACAATAAAATGCAAAGCAGGAGGAGACTAAGGCAGTCTGGACTAAACTATTTCTCTGATATCATTCAGTTGCTTTATTTGTTCCTTTCTATGAACCAGCTGAGGCATTGCTGGGGGACTCCAAGCCCAACCAGAGGGATTTCTGGACTCCCTCCCTGCATGTGCCCAATGACCCAGCTCCCTCCCCGATTTCAGATGCTCCTTCAAATCTACCTCTTCATATAAGCTATCGTCACCTGACCGAATATCACTTTCAGTGAATCAAATTAAACTCTGTTTGATTTGTCATGATAAAGGTCTTTTTAACTATGTTTAGGGACTGTGTTGTGGTAAAGTGCACAGTGATGGTGCTATCGTGGTTAGTGTAGCTGTCCTCCAAACAGGTGACCTGGGTTAGATTCCTGACAATTGCAAATTGAGATTTGTCACATTGATCAATAGGAAACCACAAAGACAAAAGGAATTTGATCAGTTTGAAAATACATTTGTTTTTTGTTCCAAGACAATAAAATGCAAAGTAGGAGTAGACAAAGGCAGACTGGATGAAACTGTTTACCTGCTGCATTCTCTCACACCTCCTCACTCCCTCCCCCCTCTAATCCCACTAAGATGACTCTGGCTGTGCTCCATCCCTAGGGGAGGTATGCCCTGGGTAAAGGGGAGCTGGGAGCTGACTGGATGAGCTGGGACTTGGGCAGAGAAGGGATTTTCAGTGAGAGACTTGGGTATATTTCAAACAGGTTCTGGCAGCCATTTTCCCTTCAAAGAACAAAAGCATTTATAGCCCAGGAACAGGCCCCACGGCCCTCCAAGCCTGAGCCGATCCAAAGCCTCTGTCGAAACCTATCGCCCATTTCCTAAACATCTGTCTCCCTCCGCTCTACTCATGCATCTGTCCAGACGTATCTTCAATGAAACTACCGTGCCTGCCTCTACTACCTCTGCTGGCAACGTGTTCCAGACACCCACCACTCTCTGTGTGAAGTCCTTGCCGTGTGTATCCCCATTTAACTTTTCATTTCTCACCTTGAAAGCGTGACTTCTCATTATTGAATCCTTCACTCTGGGAAAAAGCTTATCTCGGTCTACCCTGTCTATACCCTTCATAATTTTGTAGACCTCAATCAGATCCCCCCTCAATCTCCTTTTTTCAAATGAAAACTATCCTCACCTACTCAACTTTCACCGTGTGCACTGAGCAGGGGGTGAGTATCTGTGGGTTTCTGTCTGTCTCTGTGTGTGAGAGTGTGGGGAATGGTTCAATCTCAAAAGCAAGCCCCTGGAGCAGAGTCTGTCCTGAATGGGAGAGAAAGAGTGTGAGAGACCATCGCAAGAGCTTAGACCAACTGGAATTGTGAATATCAATTGTTAAATCTCGCTATATCTTTCCTTAGCACGTGCTTATGTCTGTCTGGTTTTTCCTCTTTTCTCTCTCTGTCCCTCTCTTTGCCTCTGTCTCTCACCCTCTGTCTGTATCACTCTACATCTCTCTCTCTCTCCCTCTCAATCTTTCTCTCTCTCTCTCTCTTTTACGGACAGCCTTTTCTTTTGCATTTTTCTCTCCTGTCTCTTCTTCCCACCTTTACTGTGTTCTTTCCCACTCTCTTGCTCTTTCTTCTTCTCTCATTTTTCTCTCTCTCCCCTTCTCTTCCTTTCCTTCCCTGTTTCTCTTGTTCAATCCTGAGATTGAATCTGCATTCCCCTCTTCAATATTGGACAAGCTCCCACCCACTGCAAATTTAGCCCCTGTCCCCCTCCATTACCCTTGTCCCCTCCACGGCCCCTGTCCCCCTCCATTACCCCTGTCCCCTCCATGGCTCCTGTCCCCGTCCATTACCCCTGTCCCCTCCATGGCTCCTGTCCCCCTCCAAGGCCCCTGTCCCCCTCCATTACCCCTGTCCCCTCCATGGCTCCTGTGCCCCTCCATTACCCCTGTCCCCTCCATGGCTCCTGTCCCCCTCCATGGCTCCTGTCCCCCTCCATTACCCCTGTCCTCCTCCACGGCCCCTGTCCCCCTCCATGGCCCCTGTCCCCCTCCATTACCCCTGTCCCCTCCATGGCTCCTGTCCCCCTCCATTACCCCTGTCCCCTCCATGGCTCCTGTCCCCCTCCATTACCCCTGTCCCCTCCATGGCTCCTGTCCCCCTCCATTACCCCTGTCCCCTCCATGGCCCCTGTCCCCCTCCATTACCCCTGTCCCCTCCATGGCTCCTGTCCCCCTCCATTACCCCTGTCCCCTCCATGGCTCCTGTCCCCCTCCATTACCCCGTCCCCCTCCATGGCCCCTGTCCCCCTCCATTACCCCTGTCCCCTCCATTACCCCTGTCCCCTCCATGGCCCCTGTCCCCCTCCATGGCCCCTGTCCCCCTCCATGGCCCCTGTCCCCCTCCATGGCCCCTGTCCCCCTCCATGGCCCCTGTCCCCTCCATGGCTCCTGTCTAATTGCCTCCCTTGTGCAGCTTCATCAATCCTGATCTGTCTCTCTGTAGTTCCTCCATTAAGCACTCCCTGCATATAAAAGCCCCTCGGTATCTCCATCCATCAACAATACCTTTCCCCCTGCTGTGTCCCAGCCCCTGGGCTGGAGGGTAAAGGGCAGAGACTAACTGTGTACAGTAATGTCATGGAGCCATAGAGTCATACAGCACGGAGACAGACCCTTCAGACCAACCCGGCCACACCGACCATGTTCCAAAACTAAACTATTCCCACCTGCCTGCGCTTGGCCCATATCCCTCCAAACCTTTCCTATTCATGAACTTGTCCAAATGTATTTTAAACACTGTAACTGTACCTGCATCCACCATTTCCTCTGATAGTTCATTCCACATCCAACATTCTAAAACCATTGCCCCTCATGTCCTTTTTCAATCTTTCTCCTCTCACCTTAAAAATATACCCCCAGGTTTGAACTCCCCATCCGAGGGAAAAGACCCTTATCATTCATCTTATCTGTGCCCCACATGATTGTTTAAACATCAATAAGGTCACCCCCTCACCCTCCAGTGCAACAGCCCATGTTTATATCTCAAACCCTCCATTCCTAATAACATCTCGGTAAATCTTTACTGAACCCTCTCCAGTTTAAAATATCCTTCCTATAACAGGGCGATGAGAATTTCACACATTAATCCAGAAGAGGCCTCATCACTGTCCTGTACAAGTTCTATATGATGTCAGAACTCCGATACTCAAGGGTCTGAGCAATGAAGGCAAGCATGCTAAACACCTTCTTAACTACCCTGTCTAACTGGGATGCAAATTTCAAAGGACTATGCACCTGAACCCTGAGGTTTCCCTGCTCTCCCACACTACCCAGAGCCCTACCATTAAGTCCTGACCTTGTTTGTATTACCACAATACAATACCTCACGTTTATCCAAATTAAACTCCATCTGCTACTCCTCAGCCCATTGACCCAATTGATCAAGATCTCTTTGTGATCTTGGGTCACATTCTTCACTGTCTATTTTACCATTTTGGTGTCGCCCACAAACTTACTAACCATTGCCTCCTACATTCCCACCCAAATCCTTTGTATAAATGACTAACAGAAGTGGAGCCAGTACCGCTCCCTGTGGGACACCGCTGGTCACAGGCCTCCATCTGAAAAACAATGTTCCACCATTTTCTGCCAAAAGCCAATTCTGTATTCAGTTGGCAAGCCCACCCTGAATCCTATGTGATCTAACTTTACCAATTAGTCGATCATGCAGAGCCTCATCAAAGGCTTTACTAAAGGCCAAGCAAACACCATCTAACACTCTGTCCTCATCAATCATTTTGGTTACTTCCAAAAACAAACCCAATCAAATGGGAGACATGATTTTGCTCACACTAAATCAGACTGACCATCTCTAATCAATCCTTTCCTCTCTAACCTCTGTAAATCCTATCTTTCAGGATCATCTCTAAAAACCTACCCACCACCGAGGACAGACTCACAGGTCGATCGTTCCTAGACTTCTCCTCACATCCCTTCTTAAACAATGACACATTAGCCACACCCCAATCCTCCAGTTCTTCACCTGTGTTTATTGATGATACAAATATTTCTGCTCGGGGCCCTGCAATCTTCTCTCTAACTTCCCACAGCGTCCTGGGACACACTTGATCAGGTTTATCTATCTTTATGTTTTTTAAGATCTCCAGCACTTCCTCTTCTGTTTTCTGTGAACTGTTTCCAAACCATCAATATTTATATCCCTGATTACTCTCACCTCCATTTCTTTCCCAACAATAAAAATGGATGCAAAATATTTTTTATATCCCTCCCATCTCTTGAGGTTCAACACAAAGACAACCTTGTTGGTCTTTCAGGGGTCCTACTCTCTCTCCAGTTGCTCCCTCACTCAATGTATTTATGGAACCTCTTTGGATAATTTTTACCCTATCTGCCAAGGCTGTCTCCTGTCCCCTCTTTGCCTTCCTCATTTCCTTCTAAAGAATGTCCCTACACTCTTTACACTCTTCAAGACATTCAGTTGATCCTAATTGTCTCTCTAATAGTTGTATATTTTTTATTCTTGACTTGAACTTCGACATCTTTATTCATCCATTGTTCCCTAACCTTACCAGCCTTGCCTTTCACTCTAACAGGAACAGAATGTTTCTGAATTCTTGTTCTCACACATTGGAAGGCCTCCCACTTGTCAGTCATCCTTTTACCTGCGATCATTCTGCTCCGGAAAGCTTTGTTTCATACCCTTTCATACCCATTTGCCTCACTCCAATTAAGAACTTTAACTTTTATCATTTTACACAACTATTTTAAAGTTACTGGCATTATGATCACTGGCCCAAAAGTGTTCCCTGATCACACTTCAGTCACTTGCCCTGCCTTATTTCCCAAGAGAAGGTCAAGTTTTGATCCATCTCTCGTAGGAAGATTTATATATCTATTGCAAAAATTTTCTTGCAATTGGACAAGTTCTTCACCATCAAAAGCTTTAACACCATGGCAGTCTGAGTCAATGTTTGGAAAATTAAAATCCCCTACTATTACAAACTTATTATTCTTACATATATTTGAGATCTCTCGACATATTTGCTTCTCAATTGCCCTCTGACTATTGGGGAGCCGATATAAAACCCCACCAAAGTGGTCATCCCTTTCTTATTTCTAACTTCAACCTATATATTTTCACTAAATGATCCCTCAGAAATACCTTCTCTAATTACAGGAGTAATATTTTCCTTCATCAAAAATGCCAGCTCTCCCCCTGCCTTGCCTCTTTCTATCCCTTCTGCACCATCTCAAACCCAGAACACTGAGCTGCCAGTCTTTTCCATTCAGCAGAAATGGGTACTGCAGATGCTGGAGATTAGAGTCAAAATCAGAGTGGTGCTAGAAAAGAACAGCAGGTCAGGCAGAACCAAGGAGCAGGAAAATCAATTTCGGATGAGGGAGAGAGAGAGTGGGAGCGGGCAGTGTGAGGGAGAGAGAGTGGGAGCGGGCAGTATGAGGGAGAGAGAGAGTGGGAGCGGGCAGTGTGAGGGAGAGAGAGAGTCTGAGCGGGCAGTGTGAGGGAGAGAGAGAGTGGGAGCGAGCAGTGTGAGGGAGAGAGAGAGAGTGGGAGTGGGCCGAGTGAGAGAGAGAGTGGGGTTGGGCAGTGTGAGGGAGAGAGAGTGGGAGCGGGCAGTGTGAGGGAGAGAGAGAGAGTGGGAGTGGGCAGTGTGAGGGAGAGAGAGAGAGGGAGCGGGCAGTGTGAGGGAGAGAGAGAGTGGGAGTGGGCAGTGTGAGGGAGAGAGAGAGAGGGAGCGGGCAGTGTGAGTGGGAGATTGGGCAAGTTATCCAAGATTGTGGAAGAGGCACATTCGGCCCATCTGCTCCAGGCTGGCCATATTTCCTTTCCCTCTCTCTCCTTCTAGTATATATTTTCCTTCATTTCTGGAGTTCTGTTGAGAGGCAGCACTGGTGATGCATTGTGGGAAGTGTGGCAACAGCCGTGTGTCCTGAGTGCTGTCAGATGACCATCTGGGGTGTGACCACAAGACATAGGACATAGGAGTGGAAATAAGGCCATTCGGCCCATCGAGTCGTGGATGTGGCTGTGGGCCCGAGCCTAACATGGTCAGAGCAAGCCCGAAGCGTCAATGAGGGAGATACATAAATGATGAAAAGCGGTGGACCCAGCACCAATCAATGTGTCACACCGCTGGTCACAGGTCTCACAGGTTTCCATTGCCACCCTCTGTCTCCTACCTTCTGTATCCAAATGGCTAGTATTCTACTTGTATTCCATGTGACCTCATGTTTCTAAACATTTGACCATGCAGAACTTTGTTTTACGCCTTACTGAAGTCCATATAAATCACATTCACCACCCTGCCTTCATCAATCCTCTTCATTACTTCTTTAAAAAACTCAATTCAGTTAATGAAACATGATTTCCCAGCATGTTGACTAACTCTAATCTGTCCTTGTCTTTCCAAATTTATGTAAATCCTCAGGATCCCTCAGGATCTCCCCTCAACATATTGCCCACCACCGATGTCAGGCTCACCGATCTCCTTCCCACATTTCTTGAACAATGACACCACGTTCGCCAACCTCCAGCCTTCTGGCACCTTATCAGTGACTATTGATAATATAAATATCTCAGCAAGGGGCCCAGTAATCATTTCCCAAGCTTCTCACAGAGCTCTCGGGTACACCTGGACAGGTCCTGAGGATATATAAACTTTTATGTGTTTAAAGATGTCCATCACCTCTTCCTCTGTTATATGGGCATTTTGAAGATATCCTTATTACAGTTATCCCAAGTTCTCTAGCTTCCATCTCCTTCTTCACAATAAACACTGATGCAAGATGGGCTTGTTGATCCACAGGTGGGCTTGTTGATCTTTCAGGGACCCTATTCTCTCCATAATCACCCTTTTGTCTTTAATGTATTTATAAAATCCTTTTGGATTCTCCTTAACCCTATTTGCCAAAGCTATCTCATGTCCCATTTTTACCTTCCTGGTTTCCCTCTTATGTATACTTCTCCTGCCTTTATACTCTTCTTGAGATTCTCCCAATCCCTGCTGTCTATGCCTGACATACGCTTCCTTCTTATTCTTGAACAAAACCTCATTTTCTCTAGTCATCTATCATTCCCTACACCTACCAGCCTTGCCCTTCACCCTAACAGGAACGTACTGTCTCTGGACTCTCATTATCTCATTGTTGAAGGCTTCCAACTTTCCAGCCTTTACCTGTGAATACCCACCTCCAATCAACTTTTGTAAGTTCTTGCCTAATATCATCAAAATTGGCCTTCCTCTAAATTAATATCTTTAACTTTTAGACCTGCTCTGTCTTTTTCCATCACTATTTTAAATCTAATAGGATTAGGATCACTGGCCCTGAAGCGCTCCCTGACTGATAGCTCAGTCACCTGTCCTGCTTTATTTCCCAAGAGTGGGTCAAGTTTTGCTTCTTCTTTCGTAAGTACATCCAAATACTGAATCAGAACATTTGCTTGTGCACACTTCACAAATTCCTCTCTATCCAAACCCTTAACGCTATGGCAGTCCCAAGTCTCTGCTTTGGAAGAGATTCCAATGATTCAAAAATATGAATCCTTCTCCCCAATACCAGCTCCTCAGCTACATATTCATCTGCTCTACCCTCCTGTTCCTACTCCCACTGGGACACGGCACTGGGAGTAATCCAGATATCACTGCTGTAGGAGTGACCGCTCTCTCTGAGGCAAGAAGACTCTGAAGGCCTGGGCAATTCAGCAGGAACAGCAGTTTATTCCAGCGGGAATCGATTACAGCCAGGAGAGGAACTCCAGACCGTCACACAGGACAATCCAGCTCTCTCTGTCAAACACCCGCACAATACCATTCTTACACTTTCTGACATCAAAGTTATGTCAGTCTACAAACTAACTGTTCGTGTGCAGTTGATCATATCAAGTCCACAAGTCAACCAACTGGGCGATGATTCCATCAGGTCTGTAAATCAGTTGGCCAGGAAGTTAATTCCATCAGGTCTGTAAATTAATTACATCCAATTAATAATCCAATTAACTCGGCATTTTGATGACATCAGGTCACTGTCTGTTACATATCTACCGGTCAGATTCAAACACACGGTGCCTGTTCGCTGATGTGGTCACTTGTTTCTCTTGTAACCTTTGTCCCTGAATATCCTGTGATCTGCTGAGGTTCTGCCCTGCTCACCCATATCAGTTAATCATTCCCAATGTCTCCGTGGGCGAGCTGGCGGGTCTTTACTGATGCAGAGAGTCAATCACCTTCAAACATCTTATTCTATGGTTGTGTGAGATATTGTACTATGTGTTTCTTTATTTTTATATTAAGGCCCTTTATTTGCCAACCCACTCACAATCGCTCGGTATTTACTCCTTCCGCATTTCATTCAGTCATTCATCAAACTGTGATCTCCCCACTCCCCAGCGCACTATCTCACCCGAAACTATGAAAAGATGAGAATACTAATCCCCTTAGAACCATCTACCGGGTCTTGAACAGCTTGCAGGACATCAAACAAGTTGTCTCCATCAGCACGGACCTGTTAGATACAGATTGAATGGGGTCTCTGTCCCCTTTAAGAAAGTTACTGTCAAATCGCGCCTCCGTGAAATGGAATGAATGAGGGAGGAGACCGGCAATAGGGAGTGAAATCTCAAAACCCAGCCGCGGGAATCCGTTTATTGAGCCCTCTGCATTTATTAAGTACATCTATAATTTCTGATTTGGTTAAATCATATAAGCCTGATATTCTTTCTCATACTCTCTGCCCTAAAAGGACTCACACCCTCACCCCCTCTTACAACTACCCTCCAGGATCGACTTTTTAAGTTCCTGCCTAAATTCCTATTTTCTCTCCTCAGGACCTCGTCCTTTTCCCATCCTGTATCATGGGTTCCAATGTGTACAGCAACATCCTGCTGGTCCCTCTCCCCTTTGGGAATATTCTGCACCCTCTCTGAGATAGTTCTGAATTGTCTGTAGTGAGGGGATATTTGAATAACTGCCTGGACCCAGTTTGGAAGCTCTCTGGACAGATTTCAGATCCCATCATTGACTCACTCTTTATTGGAGGGACAGTGAGGTGCAGCAGCACTATATTTGAATTCAGGCCTTTCCAAAGCCGTTTTCAATGTATTTGGTCGGGCAGTGTGTTGGGAAGGTGACCCAGCTGGTTACTGCAGTTATTGAATTGAGTTGTGTACTCGGCTTATTGAAGTGAAAAATAGTTAAATTGTCTTCAAATGAAAAAATTAGTTTGGTCCGGCTTGATTTTAAAATTGAAAGAAATCAAGAGGAGTCAACTCTTTATTGTAGACAACATAAAACTGCCCTGCAGTATATTCCTCATAGACTAATCCAGCAACAATCGAACATAGTCACACTCACAGAATCCCACTTTACAGACAGTGTCCCAGACAACACAATGACCATCTCAGGGCAGGTCCTGTCCCACTGGCAGGACAGAGCCAGCAGAGGGAACAGCTCCGTGGGATACAGTCAAGAGGGCTGTGCTCTGGAAGTGCTCAGCATTAATGCCAGACCCCATGAAGCCTCATGACATCAGGTTAAACATGGACACGGAAACATTCTGTGTGTCTTAAAAAGTATTAAGATAAATAAGTCCCTGGGACCTGATGGGATCGATCCCAGAATATTGAGGGAGACAAGAGAACAAATTGCTTGAGCATTGACAGACATCTTTGTATTCTCTCTGGCCACAGGTGAGGTCCCAGAGGACTGGAGAATAGCTGATGTTGTCCCATTGTTTAAGAAGGATAGCAGGGATAATCCTGGGAATTACAGGCCTGTGAGCCTTATGTCAGTGTTAAGGAAATGATTGGAAAAGATTCACACGGACAAGATCTATATGCACTTTAAAGAAAATGGATTTATTAGTGACAGACAGCATGCTTTTGTGCGGGAGAGATCGTGCCTTACTAACTTGACCACGTTTTTTGAGGAGATGATGAAGATGATTAATGAGGGAAAACCAGTTGATGTTGTACACATGGACTTTAGTAAAACCTTTGACAAGGCCCCTCATGGCAGACTGGTACAAAAGGTGAAGTCACATGGTGTCAGGGGTGAACTGGCCGGATGGATTTTCCTGTTTAGAACTGACTCAATCGTAGGAGACAGAGGGGAGTGGTGGAGGAAGCTTTTCAGAATGGAGGGCTGTGACTAGTGGTGTTCACAGGGAATAGAGCTGGGGCCTCTACTGTTCATGGTCTTTATAAATAATTTGGAGGAAAACATGGCTGGTCTAAGTTTGCAGACGATAAAAAGATTGGGATGATACAATGATTGATGAAGTTGTAGATATTGAGGAGAATTGTCAGAGGATACAACAGTATATAGATCAGTTGGAGGCATGGACAGAAAAATGGCAGATGGAGCTTAATCCAGACAAATGTGAGGTGATGCATTTGGGAAGGTCAAGTACAGTTGGAAATTATACAATGAATGGCAGAACCCTTCGGAGCATTAACATGCAGAGGGATCTGGGTATGCAGGTCCACAGATCACTGAAGGTGACAGTGCTGGTGGATAAGGGGGTAAAAAAGGCCTATAGCAAGCTTACCTTCATTGGAAGGATCTTTGAGTATATGGATAGTACAAAGATGTGCAGGTTAGATGACATGGCCAAGCTAAATTGCCCATGGTGTTCAGGGATATGTAGGTTAGGTGCATTAGTCAGGAGAAATATAGAGTAATAGAGGAGGGGAGTGGGTCAGGGTGGGATACTCTTCACAGGATTGGAGTGGACTTGTTGGGCCAAATGGCCTGTTTCCACACAGTAGGCACTCTATGATTTCTATGTTCGGAAAGTTATGCTACGGATTTATAGAACTTCAGTGAGACTACACTTGGAATATTGTGTCCAGTTCTGATCACCACACTACTAGAAGGATGTTGGTGCTTTGGAGGGGGTACAGAATAGGTTTACCAGGGTGTTGTCTTGGTATGGGAATTTTGAAGAAAGGTTAGATAGACTGGATTTGTTTTCACTGGATATGCAGGACATTGAGGGCTGACCCAGTAGAAGTTTATAAGATTGTGAATGGCATTGGATGAAGTGGAAATATGAGGCTTTTTCCCAGGGTGGAGGAGTCAATTACGAAAGGCACAGGTTCAAACCACAAGGAGGGAAGTTTAAAAGAGATGTGCAAGACAGGTTTTTCACACAAAGGGTGGTGAGTGCCTGGAATGTACTGCCAGAGAAGGTGATAGAAGCAGACACGTTAGCAGCATTCAAGGGAATACCTGGACAAATACACAAATAGGAAGGGAATAGAGGGATACGGATCCTGGAAATGAAGACAGTTTTAGTATGGAAGGGTAACATGTGTCAGCGCAGGCTTGGAGGGCCGCAGGGCCTGGTCCTGTGCTGTATTGTTCTTTGTTCTTCATTGTTCAGTGAGCTCTTCCTGCATTTAAAACACTGCAACAGGGATGCTATGAAAAGGCAGTAACCAGGAAACAGCTCCAGGTCACTGAGAGACAGACCCACCTTGGAGGGTACAGTCCCAGGTGGGCTTTCCCAGACTAATGCACATAAAAGTTTCATTATTGAGTTTTACTTTTAAAAAGACCCCTCCCCTTGATACTAGTGAGATAAAAATATCTATGCAATCACATCTTCAGAATTCCAGTGTCTTTCTAGTCAGATCAATACCCAGGACCCCTTGATTGGATTCCAGTCTGTAACTCACTCCAGGATATTTACTATTCGATATAGAAACATGTTGGAAAACACAAGAAAGAAATCACTGGAGAAACGCAGCAGGTCAGGCAGCATCTGTGGAGGGGTAAGAGAGTTAACGTTTCTAATCCAGTGTCCTCCCAGGAACTGAGACTTTTCTGAACTGTTTCCAATACAAGTATTTTTTTTAGTAAAGGAAGCCAAAACTGAACGCAATACTCAATGTGTGGTCTGAACAGTGACTGTGTGGCTGTAAGACCTCCCTCCTTTTATTCATTACTCTCTAACATTAAAGGTTAATATTCCATCTGACTACCGAATTCTTTGATGTACCTGTATGTTACTCTTTTAGACAGGCTGATCCCCCTCCTACAGAATTCTGTCGTCTCTCCCCTTTTAAATAATGTTCTGCTCTCTGTTATTCCTGTCAAGCAAACAACCTCATGCCACAGCCACATTATACTCCAGGTTCCTTTTCCTTCCCATTTGCTCAACCCAGTAGTTTAATGTGATTGTAAATAGTTGAGGTCTCAGCATTGATCCCTGTGACACTCCATTAGTTACCAGTCTGAAACTGAACTATTTATTCTGATTCTCTGTTTCCTGGTAATCAGGCTTTCATCTTCTGCCCTGCTTATATATCATCACTGGCAAAATGCAACAATATCTTATGCAGCATCTTTTACGCAGCTTCTTGTACAGAGCTTTATAAAATCATGAGGGTCCAGAGACAAGATGAACAGCCAAGGTCTTTTCCCCAGGGCAGGGGAGTCCAAAACCAGATGGCACAGGTTTAAGGTGACAGGGGAAAGATTTAAAAGGGACCTGAGGGACAACATTTTCATGCAGAGGGGTGTGTGTATGGAATGGGCTGCCAGAGAAAGTGGTCCAGGCAGGTACAATTACAACATTTCGGAGACATTTGGACAGGGACATGAATAGGAAAGATTTAAAGGGATAAATAAATATTGAACTGTTTCCAGATCACTGAAAGTAAATGTAATCTTGAACAACTCTATTACAGTCCTTGTCCAGAATTGCATGTGAGACAATCTATTTTACTGAATTTGCCTGCGCCAAGGATGTGTTTATGGGATGTTACGCTATTGGAGCAGTTGCTGTTTATGAAATAAATAACCTATTATCCTGTTAAGTTTTCCAATAGTTATTCCAACTCTTCTTTCTTTTGTCTGTAATTTGATTATGATTTTATTGTCACGTGTACTCAGTACATAGGTACAGGAATACAGTGAGAAGTGTATAATGTCACCACACAATGCACCATCTTTGGGACAAATGCCTAATCATAGAATCTTAAGCAGGAGGTAGAAAGAAAGAACAAACTTAAAAATTAACCTTTTTTTTACAGTAATAATAGTGCTGCATAAAATATATGATGTCAGGAGTGTGATGGAATCCTTCCCACTTGCCTGGATGGGTGCAGCTCCAACAACATTCAAGAAGCTTGACACCATCCAGGACCAAACAACCCGCTTGATTGGCACCACATCTATAAACATTCAATCCCTCCACCACCGGTGCTCAGGAGCAGCAGTGTGTCTATCTACAAGATGCACTGCAGAAATTCACCAAAGATCTTTAGGCAGCACCTTCCAAACCAACGACTGCTTCCATCTCGAAGGACAAGGGCAGCAAGTACCTGAGAACACAATCACCTGTAAGTTCCCCTCCAAGCCACTCACCATCCTGACTTGGAAATACACTGCTGTTCCTTCACAGTCATTGGGTCAGAATCCTGGAATTCCCTCTCTACGAACATTGTGGGTCAATCCACAGCAAGTGGACTGCAGTGAGTCAAGAAGACAGCTCACCACCACCTTCTCAAGGACAAATAGGGATGGGCTGTCAGTGCTGGCCAGCCAGTGATGCACAAGTCCCACAAAACGAATTTTTAAAAAATGAAGTGAGGTTAAAAGCTATATGTTGCAGACCTTCTTAGTTTGAAATGGAAAATGAACAAATAAAATGCAAGCTCAAACATTTCAGTCTTTGTTATGTGCTTTGCCTCGGTGAGACCAGAGGTCTTCACTAAAGCCATGGCTGGCCGAGACACTGCACATGCCAGGCTGAGAGACCACCACACCGGGCTGAGAGATCATCGTGCCAGGCCGAGAGATCACCGCTGACATGACATCTATTGGTAAAGTTCATTTGAGAATGTAACTTTAAAAAAAAGTTCTGGGATTTTCATATGAAACAACTGAAAACAACATGGCCATTCTAAAAGATGAGAGACATAACAAACAATCCAGGTCTTTTTCAATATATAATTTCAGTTGCATCACACTGTAAACTTTTGCAATAGATTCTGTGTCTTATGATCTTATATTCCACAACCACCTGATGAAGGAGCAGTGCTCCAAAAGCTAGTGCTTCCAAATAAACCTGTTGGACTATCACCTGGTGCTGTGTGATTTTAAACTTTGTTCACCCCAGTCCAACACCGGCACTTCCAAATCAGGATTGATGAAGGCAGTGAGGTGAAAGTGATCGATATGTACTTCAGTAAGGCTTTCAACAAAGTTCTACATGATAGATTGGTGAGCAAGATGAGGTCACATGGAACACAAGGAGAACGAGCCATTTGGAGATAGAAGGAAGGAGGCAGAGGGTGGTGATGGAGGTTACTTTCCAGACTGGAGACCTGTGACCAACGGTGGGACACAGTGATCGATGCGGGTCATCGCTTTTTGCCATTTATATAAACAATTTGAATGTGAACATTGGAGGTAAAGTCAGTAATTTTGCAGATGACACTAAAATTGGATATGTAGTGGACAGCAAAAATTCCCACAGAGTACCTCGGGACCTTGATCAGGTGGGTTACTGGGCTGAGGAGTGGGAGATGGAGTTTAATTTAGATAAATGTGAGGTGCTGCATTTTGGAAAGGCAACTCAGGGTGGGACATATGCACTTAATGGTAAAGGTCCTGGGGAGTGTTACTAAACAAAGAGACCTTGGAGTGCTGGTTCATAGATGTTTGAAAGTGGAGTCACAGGTAGATGGGGAGTGAAGAAGGTGTTTGGTATTCAGATTCAGATGTAAACTTTATTGTTATGTGTTCTCAAGTACAGGGGTACAGGAATGCAGTGAAATGTGCAAAATGTCATCAAACACTGTACGCATAGTAACACAAAAATTAAGTTAGAGGGAAAGCATTACTGTGTTTTTTAGTATAAGTAGAAAAATCAAGAAATAAAGCAAAATGTTAACACTACAGTCCTTCATAGTGTTAAGTGGAACAATGAAGGAATAACAGTAAAAGTTGCCCAGTGTTTCTGAAGTGCACTCCCTGTGAAGGCTCGATCCCCTTTACTTGGGCCCACTGTTTGGGAAACCTCCATCTCCCTGCTCTCGATGCTGCAGATGCTGGGGATAGGGGTGGGGGGGTATCTCCCCCATCGACACTTTTGGACACTTTTGGCTTGCTCTGACCATGTTAGGCTCAGGCCCACAGCCACATCCACACCCCAGATGGTCATCCGACAGCACTCAGGACCCACGGCCGCTGGCACACTTCCCACAATGCATCACCACTGCTGCCTCTCGACAGAACTCCAGAAAGGAAGAAAAATAAATACTAGAAGGAGAGAGAGGGAAAGGAAATATGGCCAGCCTGGAGCAGACAGGCCAAAGACACCTGTTCCACAATCTTGGATAACTTGCTCACTCTCTCCCTCACACTGCCCGCTCCCACTGTCTCACTCCCTCACACTGCCCGCTCCCACTGTCTCTCCCTCACACTGCCCGCTCCCACTCTCTCTCTCCCTCACACTGCCCGCTCCCACTCTCTCTCTCCCTCACACTGCCCGCTCCCACTCTCTCTCTCCCTCACACTGCCCGCTCTCTGTCTCTCTCTGTCCCTCACACTGCCAGGTCCCACTCTCCCTCACACTGCTGGGTCACACTCTCTCTCTCCCTGACACTGCCCGCTCCCACTCCCTCTCTCTCCTTCACACTGCCAGGTCCCACTCTCTCCCTCACACTGCTGGCTCCCTCTCTCTCTCTCTCCCTCACACTGCCCGCTCCCTCTCTCTCTCTCCCTCTCACTGCCTGCTCCCACTCTCTCTCTCTCCCTCACACTGCCCGCTCCCACTCTCTCTCTCTCCCTCACACTGCCGGGTCCCACTCTCTCTCTCCCTCACACTGCCCGCTCCCACTCTCTCTCTCCCTCACACTGCCCGCTCCCACTCTCTCTCCCTCACACTGCCTGCTCCCACTCTCTCTCTCTCCCTCACACTGCCTGCTCCCACTCTCTCTCTCCTTCACACTGCCGGGTCCCAAACTCTCTCTCCCTCACTCTGCCGGGTCCCACTCTCTCTCCCTCACACTGCCCACTGCTACTCTCTCTCTCCCTCACACTGCTTGGATCCACTCTCTCTTTCTCTCACAATGCCCGCTCCCACTCTCTCTCTCTCCCTCACACTGCCGGGTCCCACCCTCTCTCCCTCACACTGCTCACTGCTACTCTCTCTCTCCCTCACACTGCCCGCTCCCACTCTCTCTCTCTCCCTCACACTGCCGGGTCCCACTCTCTCTCCCTCACACTGCCCGCTCCCACTCTCTCTCTCTCTCTCACAATGCCCGCTCCCACTCTCTCTCCCTCACACTGCCTGGTACCACTCTCTCTCTCCCTCACACTGCCGGCTCCCACTCTCTCTCTCCCTCACACTGCCCGCTCCCACTCTCTCTCTCCCTCACACTGCCCACCCCCACTCTCTCTCTCCCTCACACTGCCGGCTCCCAATCTCTCTCTCCCTCACTCTGCCGGCTCCCACTCTCTCTCTCCCTCACACTGCCCGCTCCCAATCTCTCTCTCCCTCACACTGCCGGCTCCCACTCTCTCCCTCACACTGCCGGGTCCCACTCTCTCTCTCCTTCACACACCCACTCCCTGTCTCTCTCTCTCCCTTAAAATCCCAGTTCCGACTCTCCCTCACACTGCTGGGTTACACTCTCTCTCTCCCTTACACTGCCCGCTCCCACTCCCTCCCTCTCCTTCACACTGCCGGCTCCCTCTCTCTTTCTCTCCTTCACACTGCCAGTTCCACTCTCTCTCCCTCACACTGCCAGTCCCACTCTCCCTCACACTGCCCGCTCCAACTCACTCTCTCCCTCACACTGCCGGCTCCCACTCTCTCTCTCCCTCACTCTGCCGACTCCCACTCTCTCTCCCTTACACTGCCCGCTGCCACTCTCTCTCTCCCTCACACTGCCCGCTCCCACTCTCTGTCCCTCACTCTGCCCACTCCCTGTCTCTCTCTGTCCCTCACACTACCAGGTCCCACTCTCCCTCACACTGCTGGGTCGCACTCACTCTCTCCCTTACACTGCCCGCTCCCACTCCCTCTCTCTCCCTCACACTGCCAGGTCCCACTCTCTCCCTCACACTGCTGGCTCCCACTCTCTCTCTCCCTCTCACTGCCCGCTCCCTCTGTCTCTCTCCCTCACACTGCCGGCTCCCACTCTCTTCGTCACATTGCCCGCTGCCACTCTCTCTCTCCCTCACACTGCCTGCTGTCAGTCTCTCTCTCCCTCACACTGCCCGCTCCCACTCTCTCTCTCCCTCACACTGCCCGCTCCCACTCTCTCTCTCCCTCACATTGCCTGCTCCCACTCTCTGCCCCTCACACTTCCAGCTCCCACTCTCTCTCTCTCCCTCACACTGGCCGCTCCCACTCTCTCTCTCCCTCACACTGCCCGCTCCCACTCTCTCTCCCTCACACTGGCCGCTGTCACTCTCTCTCTACCTCTCACTGCCTGCTCCCACTCTCTCTCACCCCCTCACACTGAGTGGGAACAGAGTGAAAGGCACTGAGAGCAAAATATTCATTGAATCATATTTAACGAACCTCTTTAGCACACAAGAGCCCAGTGAGAGGAAGAGCAAATCAGGAATTGATATTCTAAAATGAAGCTGGTCTTCTGGATGAACTGAGAGAGAGGGCCTCTTTATGAGCTGCTACATTAATACATTTATATTTTGCATAAATATGGAACAAGGCAATGACAACAAGTCTAAAAGATGATGTCTGGTGTGAATAAATCTCAGAGATTATCTCAGAGATTATCTGGCGAAGTTGGACTGGATGCAGATATTTGACAAATCAGTGGGAGGATTTCAAAAGTGAGATTCTAGACACACAGTGTAAACATGATCCAACAACAGAAATAATTATCCTTCCAGACCTAGGGTCCCATTGGTGTCCCCAAGCAGACAGGGTGACAGGAAACAGTAAAAGAAAGATACTGATCCTGACAAAAGAATTCAAAGACTGTGGGAAGCTTAGCTTAGAATCTAAATGGGTGAACTGTAAACTAAAACAAACTTGGAAAGGGCAAGGAAGCACAGGGCAATGTTAGTGGGTAAGATCAACAAGAAAAACATGTTTATCAGGAGATTAAGAGCAAAAAGATAACTATGAAAATTATAGGGCTGTCAAGTGCAAGATGATTAATGTTGCCACTGCACATTCACACACTAATGCACACACACAAATGATAATCCAATGCATCGCTTAGTATTTTATTACTTTAATCACAATGAATCATGTAACTATGTTTGTGATTTATTCCATGTTAATGAACATAAACCTGATGTGGCGAAGATCTGTGGGAAAGATTTGTCTGAGGCATCATCTCATGAATTGGTTTTGAAATAGAAATGTTTCCCTGACCAAGGAACTGCATCAAAGATAGTCAAGCCATAAACACTGTATTGGAGAACGGTGTCCCATTGTTACAATGACTATGAAGATACGGCATTTGGAAATAAAACCCCAGATAGCTGCACATATTTCTTCAACCGTAATCTTGACGAGAGGAGCAGAGAGATGACATCTGGGGATGGGCTTGAAACAGGACAGAGATGTCATTGAAACCAATTAAATGAGCCAATACCAGGACATCCCGAGCATGACAGTCACAGCAGGAGAAAGGGGAATGAAGAAATAACTTGGAATTTGACTTGCTGCCTGAAGCTGGGTAAACCACAACTGCTGGAGAAGTTCAGCAGGTCTGGCAACACCTGTAGAGAGAAAATAGTTAACATTTCAAGTCAGTGACCCTTCATCAGAAGTAGTAAGATCGGGTGCTCCAAAATTGAGCTCAAATGAACTGATCATAGGAAGGATTAAAGGGTAGGCAACAAGGGAGGGGGGGGCAGGGGGGGGCTATTTTGATCAGGGAAAAATCACAGCAGGACGTAGATTAGATTACATTACAGTGTGGAAACAGGCCCTTCGGCCCAACAAGTCCACACTGACCTGCCGAAGCGCAACCCACCCATACCCCTACATTTACCCCTTACCTAACACTACGGGCAATTTAGCATGGCCAATTCACCTGACCTGCACATCTTTGGACTGTGGGAGGAAACCGGAGTACCCAGAGGAAACCCACGCAGACACAGGGAGAATGTGCAAACTCACACGGTCAGTCGCCTGAGGCAGAAATTGAACCCGGGTCTCTGGCGCTGTGAGGCAGCAGTGCTAACCACTGTGCCACTGTGCCACCCACTAGAGAAGGTATCCCTGATGGATTGTCTAGTGAAGCTATACGGATTGTGAAAAAAGGGTGTTATTACTTTGATGGGATTCTACTATAGACTTCCCAGTAGTCAGCGGGATATTGAGGAGCAAATATGTAGGGAGGTCACTGATAGCTGTAAGAATAATAAGGGGATCTTAACTTTCCAAACACAGATTGGTAATGGCTGGGAGAAATTTGTTAAGTGTATTCAATAAATCTTTCTCAATCAATATGTAGATGGCCCTCTGAGAGAAGGGTCAAAACCCAACCTTCTCTTGGGAAATAAGGCAGGGCAAGTTACTGAGGTATTAGTGGGGAAACACTTACCACAATTCTATCAGTTTTAAAATAGCTATGGAAAAGGATTGGCCTGATCCAAAGGTTAAAAACTTTGGAACTGAAAGTGGGATTAATTCAGTTTCTGGATATTACAGCCTGTAAGGGTGATTTGTAGAGTTAGTTTCCCAACCTTTGATATTGTACATAGGAGTGAGGTCACTCAGCACTCAGATCTGTTATTCTTTATATGTCTGATAGATTATGATCACATATTTAATGTTTATCTCCATATTTTTGTTTGTAATTATATCTTTAATATTGGAATGTACAAATAGTTTTCTATGTGGTATATCAATTATAAATAACCAGAACTCTATGGGAATATCTGTTTTAATTAAATAACTTGTGTGCCTTCTGAACATGGAGTAAACTTACATGATGTAAACAGCAAATACTCAGCAGATCAGACAGCATCTGTGGAGAGAGAAACACAATGAATGTTTCTGGTCAATGATCTTTCATCAGAGAAAGTGACTGAGTATTTCCAATAGTCTCTGGTTTTATTTAATGTTCACAGCATCTGGAGTATATAGTTTTTCAAATTATAAATCTGCATAAACATACTCATCAATTTGTTGTTGTAGGTCACTATTGAGAGATTAACACAGTTCTTATTGATCTTATAGTCGCTGTGATTTGGAGGCTGGGATTTGTTTCCAGACCAATTTGGAGAGAAATATAAATCATTTCTTTCTCTCTCACTCTGTTTGAGTGTTAGAATAAAAATATATCACCAGAACATGGGATCGGCTTGAGACTGAGCATTGTCTCTGTCTGAGCCTGTGGGAGTGATGACCCTTCTGTGTCTCTGTACCTCTGTCAGTGATAATGTGAGTGTGTGTGAGAGGGAACTACCTGCATTGTTACTTGTGTCTCAGCTGGAAGGTGGGAAGAAGAGCAGTAGGGAAAGGCTGTGATGGGCTGGAGGGCAGGAGAGGCTGAAATGACAGAGTAACAATATCAACCAAAATGGTGCAAGGAACAGGGTGGAGGGTGCAGTGGGAAAAGAGAAAAAGCAGAAGATGGGGATGTAAATTACAGGATCCTTACCAACTGTCATCTGAAAGGAATCAAAACAAAAGAAAACTGTGACAGCGATAACAAAGGGAGATAATCTGTCATGTCCCCTTCACTGTTTACAGGATGCATGATTACTGTCAGATTCTGAATCAATTCTGTCTGTTTCTCATTGTTAACTCAAATATGGCCATTTACTCTCAGTTTTCAGGAAACAGACCTGGAGTCAAGTGACCAATTCATTGGTTTTACAGAAAGTCTGTTCCAACCCAGTTTCAGTGGGAGGACACAGGGAAATGCCCTCTGGCTGTTGGTGCAATGGGCCTGTCTTCTCAGGGCACTGTTACATCCCGAGAATTCTGTACTAACCAAAAACCCACTCTGTCTGTCACTGATGAGCAATCTTTGTTGACATGACAAATCTCCGACATATGCACTGGACAATACAGATATAGCTGGTTGTGAATAAAGAACAAAGAAAATTTACAGCCCAGGAACAGGCCCTTCAGCCCTCCAAGCCTGAGCCGATCCAAATCAACTGTCTAAACCTGTCGCCCAATTCCTAAGTATCCCTCTGCTTCCCATCTACTCATCCATCTGTCAGGACGCATCTTAAACTGATCTCCTTGATCTGCCTCCACTACCTCTGCTGGCAATGTGTTCCAGGCACCTACCACCCTCTGTGTAAAGTACTTGCTGTGTGCACCCCCCTTAAACTTTTCACCTCTCATCTTGAAAGCATGACCTCTCGTTAATGAATCCTTCACCCTGGGAAAAAGCTTATCTCTATCCACCCTGTCTATACTCTTCATGATTTTGTAAACCTCAATCAGATTCCCCCCTCAATCTCCTTTTTTCAAATGAAAACAAACGTAACCTATTCAACCTCTCTTCATAGCTAGCACCTTCCATACCAGACAACATCCTCATAAACCTTCTCTGTACCCTCTCCAAAGTGTCCACATCCTTTTGGTCATGTGGTGATCAGAACTATATGCAGTATTCCAAATATGGCCAAACGGAAGTCTTGTGCAACTGTAACATGATCTGCCAGCTCTTATAGTCAATACCCCGTCCGATGAAGGCCTTCTTGACCACTCTATCCACCTGTGCAGCAACCTTCAGTGTACAATGGACCTGCACTCCCAGATCTCTCTGCCCATCAACTTTCCCCGAGGCTCTTCAATTCATTGTATAATTCGCTCTCGAATCAGACTTCCCAAAATGCATCACCTCACATTTACCTGGATTGAACTCTATCTGCCACTTCTCCATCCAACTCTCCAGTCTATCTATATTCTCATGTATTCTTTGACAATCCCCTATGCTTTCTGCTACTCCACCAATCTTCGTGTCATCTGCAAACTTGCTGATCATACCAACAGTGCCCTCTTCCAGATCATTTATGTATATCACAAACAACATTTCTCCATTTCAAGAAACTCCCTTCAACTACTACTCTCTGTCTCCTGTTGCTCAACCAGTTCTTTATCCACACACATCATATGACTTCATTTTCTCTATTGATTTGCCATGGGGAACCTTATCAAATGCCTTACTAAAGTTCATGTGTATGACATCTACAGCCCTTCCTTCATCTATCAACTTAGTCACTTCCTCAAAGAACTCTACTAAGTTGGTAAGGCACGATCTCCCCCGCACAAAACCATGATGCTTATCACTGATACGCGCATTCTTTTCTAAATATAAATAAATTCTATCCCTCAGTACCTGCTCCTACAAATTTCCCAACACTGACCTCAGACTCACTGGTCTGTAGTTACCCAGAATATCCCTAATAACCTCTTGCACAGGGGGACAACATGAGCAACCCTCCAGTCCTCCGGCACCTCACCTGTGTTTAAGGATGCCACAATGATTTCTGCCAGGGCGCCAGCTATTTCCTCTCTCGCCTCTCTCAGCAACCTGGGATAGATCCCGTCCGGTTCTGGGGATTTGTCGACCTTAATAACCTCTAGGAGAAAGTGAGGTCTGCAGATGCTGGAGATCAAAGTTGAAACTTTATTGCTGGAACAGCACAGCAGGTCAGGCAGCATCCAGGGAACAGGAGATTCGACGTTTCGGGCACAGGCCCTTCTTCAGGAATGGCCTGTGCCCGAAACGTCGAATCTCCTGTTCCCTGGATGCTGCCTGACCTGCTGTGCTGTTCCAGCAATAAAGTTTCAACTTAATAACCTCTAGCCTACCCAACACATCTTCCCAACTGATGTTAACGTGATCCAGACTAATCAAACGTATATCTCTAATCTCAACATACATCATGTCCCTCTCCTCAGTGAATGCTGATGTAAAGGACTCATTCAGAATCTCACCCATTCTCTCAGGTTTGACACTCAGCCTTCCTTCATTATCCTTTAGTGGACCAATCCTTTCTCTAGTTATCCTCTTGCTTCTTATATAAGAATAAAGTGCTTTGGGATTCTCCTTAATTCTGCTCGTTAAAGCTATTTCATGACTCCTTTTAGCCCGCTTGATTCCTTGTTTAAAACTGGTCCGACTCTCCCAATATTCCTCCAGGGCCTGTTCTGTTCTTAGCTGCCTGGACCTTATGTACGCTTCCCTTTTCCTCTTGGCTAGTCGTACAATTTCTCCTGTCATCCACAGTTCACGAATCTTGCCCTTCCTATCCTTTGCCTTCAACGGGACATGCCTATTCTGCACTATCTTTAACCTATCTTTGAAAGCCTCCCACATATCAAATGTGGACTTCCTTTCAAATAGCTGTGTCCAATCCACATTCCCAGCTCCTGCCTAATTTTGATATAATTGGCCTTGGCCGAGTTTAGTACTCTTCCCTTCGGACCACTCTCATCTTTGTCTATGAGTATTCTAAAGCTTATAGAATTGTGGTCACTGTTCCCAAAGAAATCCCCCACTGCAACTTCCACCACCTGGCCTGGCTCATTCTCCAACACCAGGTGCAATACGGCTCCATCCCTCATCGGACTATTGAGATACTGCTCTAGAAAACTCTCCTGGATGCTTTTTACAAGTTATGCCCCATCCAGACCTCTGACCATACGTGTATCCCAGTCAGTGTTGGGAAAATTAAAATCTCCCATCATCTCTACCCTTTGACAAAGGGTCCATCAGACTCGAAACGTTAGCTCTTTTCTCTCCTTACAGATGCTGCCAGACCTGCTGAGATTTTCCAGCATTTTCTCTTTTGGTTTCAGATTCCAGCATTCGCAGTAATTTGCTTTTATCAT
The DNA here is from genome assembly GCF_037043375.1 of Chiloscyllium plagiosum. Lineage (NCBI taxonomy): Eukaryota > Metazoa > Chordata > Chondrichthyes > Orectolobiformes > Hemiscylliidae > Chiloscyllium > Chiloscyllium plagiosum. Next base: position 35,809,281 of record NW_028270185.1, on the reverse strand, counting down.
CTCTACCCTGTTTACCATAATCTGTTTACCTATTCATTCTTCTACCTCACGCTCACTGTTGGGAGGCCTGTAATACAGCCCCAACAACGTAACTGCGCCCATTTTTTATTCAGCTCCACCCATAATGCCTCACTATTCAAGCCCTCCATAGTGCCCTCCTTCAGCACAGTCATGCTATCATCCCTGACCAGCAATGCAACTCCTCTCCCCCTTTTACTTCCCTCCCTGTCCTGTCTGAAGCGTCTATGTCCTGTAGGGATAGTGAAGGGGCTGGAGGGGTATAAGGAGATAAGGAGGGTTTAGGTGCTGGAGGAGATTACAGAGATAATGAGGGGTGTTGGAGCTGGAGGGGTTTACAGAAGTAGGGAGTGATATAGGGGTTGGAGGCTGTTGGAGAGATATGGAATAATGTCAATAGTCAAGATGGCTTCTCATACATGGAAGGATGTAACTGCTGGATGGTGACACAGAAAGAGGAAGGGATGTTGGGGCTGGAACAGATAGGGATAGGTACAGATACAGTGTCTGGAAGATGTTACAAAGATAGGGATGAGTTTTGATGGATGGCGGAATTGACAGAGATAGGGAGATTTGTAGTTTCTCAAGGACATTAGAGAGATGAGGGGTGTACGGATGGAGCAGGTTTACAGATATAGGGAGGCTTGTTGTGGCTAAAGGAGGTAACAGAGATGGGAGGGTTGTAGGTGCTCTGGGAGGTGACTGACCTAGGGAGGTGTGCAGGAGCTGGAGCATGTTATAAAGGTAGGGAAGAGTTTAGGGGCTGGCAGAATTTACAGAGATAGGGAGGTTTATAGAGATTAATGGAAGTGACAGAGATGGAAGGATTCTAGGTGCTATAGGAGGTTACAGAGATAGGGAGGGGTGCTGGGGCTGAGGGACATTATAGTGAGGGTTTCAGTAACTCCCTGTTTGATCGTAGTGAGGCCTCTTGAACTGGACAGGTCAAAGTGTGACCTCACCGTGTACATCACAGAGAGAGCTCAGACATGACAATTGGTTTATAAACTGGCTTCATCGGAGACACGAGGCTGCTCCAGGAAACACAGGGAAGGCTAGATCACTGCACTGACCGTGTCTCTGGCTGATCTGTCTGAGAGTGAATGTGATCAGCAAGAAGATCAAAACAGCTTCACAGAGACCACATTGTGTTGTGTAAATCCATTAGCGAGGTGATCAGACAGAAGGTAGTGAGATTTGAAAGGTCCCTCAAAAAAATCTTTCTCTTGCACTGACTGAGGTTTTGGTGGGAATGGGGAATCAATGCTCAGAGATTTATTCTGAGGAATTTTAGAACTTAGTTAAACTGGTTAAAATATCCAGAATTGATTCTTAACATGGGTCAGAAACTTAAATTCCAAATATTATTCCTCTCCTCCGACCAAACCAATCCTGACATCACTGGTGGAAATCACGGTGATAGGGAGGGATGCAGTTGCTGTGAGAGGTTACAGCGACAGGGAGCAGTGCATGGGCTGGAGGATGACACAGCGTTAGGAAGAGTTGGAGGGACTGGAGGAAATAACAATGATAGGAAAGAGTTTAGGGGCTGGAGCAAGTTCCAGAGATATCGAGAAGTGCAGGGTTGAGTAGAGGTTACAGAGATAGAGAGAACTGTATGGTCTGGAGGAGATAACAGAGATAGGGAGATGTGTAGCAGCTGCAGGAGTTTTCAGAGATCGGGAGGTTTGTAAGTGTTGGAGGAGGTAACAGAAACAGGAAGTTGTGTAGGGGCTGGAGGAGGCAACAGTGATAGGGAGGGCTGTAGAGGCTGGAGGGGCTGACGGAGATAGAGTACAGTGTAGGGGATGGCGGATGTTACAGTGATAGGGAGGGATGTCAGGGCTGGAGCAGATTACAGAGATAGGGAGGGTGTAGATCTGAAGGAGCTTAGAGTACTCGGGAATGGTGTTGATGCTTGAGGAAGTTATGCCGAGGAGATATGCCGAGTGTATGTGCTTGAAGGGGCTCTGAGACAGGATGGTGAGTTGGGGCTGGATGAAGTTATACACAAATGGAAAGATACTGGTTTTACAGAGGTATGGAAGTCTGTAGGGATTGGAGAAGGTTACTGAGATTGGGACGAGTGGAGGGGCTGGAGGAGTTTGGAGAGTGGGGACATTCTGTCGGCCCATGGAGAATATTACAGACAAGGAGGAGAGTCGGGGCTGACAGAGATAGGGATGTGTGTTGGGCTGGAGCTCATTACAGATCTGGGGAGGCAAGTAGATGCTGGAGGATATTATAGAGAGAGTTGGAGGGATTGGAGGAGATTACAGAGATAGTAATGTTGGGGCTGGAGGAAGTTACAGAGATATTGAGGGGTGTAAGGCCTGGAGTCGTGAGTTCATGGAATGGCCTGCCAGTAGCAGTGGTGGACTCTCCCTCTTTATGGGCATTTAAACGGGCATTGGATAGGCACATGGAGGATAGTGGGCTGGTGTAGGTTAGGTGGGCTTGGATCGGCGCAACATCGAGGGCCATAGGGCCTGTACTGCGCTGTATTTTTCTATGTCCTATGTTCTATGAGTCATTTAGAGGCAAGGAGGGGTGTAGCGGCTGGAGGAGTTTACATGCTGTTGGAGTTTATCAAATTGGGGGAGGGGTGGGGGGGGGGGGGTGTCGTGGGGGCTCAGGGGGCTGGATTGCAGATTAATCCAGAACCTCAGCAAATGCTCTGGGACTCAGGTACAAATCCCATCACAGCAGCTGGTGAAATCTGAATTCATTAATAAAGATTTGGAATTAAGAATGTACTAATGGCCATGAAACCATTGTTAATTGTCAGAAAAATCCATCTGGCTCACTGATCTCCTTTAAGAAAGGAAATCTACCATTCTCACCTAGTCTGGCCTACATGTGGCTCCACACTCACAGCAACACAATTGACTCTTAGCTACTCTCTGAAATAGCAAGTTGTATCAATGGCTAACAAGGTCTCAATGAAGAAATGAAACCACATGGATAACCTGGCATGGTCTCGGCACCAGAAAAGACAATGCCAGAATCAGCCTTGTGGACCCTGCAAATCTCCTGGGGCTTGTGCCAAAATTAGGAGTGTGGTCTCACAGACTTATCAAGTAAATCTCTATCTCTCTCTCTCTCTCTGTGCCCGCCCTCCTCTCACTGTGTTTCTGTCTGTCCTTATCTTTGTTTCCTCTCTCTTGACCTCGATGTAAGAACGTTTGACTTCATTTGTCTCTTCGTCCTTGTGCCTGACTTTACCCTTTATCTCTTTCTCCCTCTTTCTCTAGCTGTCTCTCTCTCTCTCTCTAGCTGTCTCTATTTCTCTGCTTGTGTCTGTCTATTATACACAGTGCTTGCCCAAAAATCATCTTGCACTGCCCCACAATGTTGTGCTTTGCTGTTCTTGCACAGGCTCAACATTCCCTTCCCAAACAAATGACTTCACCCTTCTCCAGTTTGAGTTTGATTTGTCACTTTTCTGCCCAACTGAGCACTTTGTAGAACCATAGACTCCCGAAAGTGTGGAAGCAGGCCATTCGGCCCATCGGGTCCTTGCCAACCTTCCGAAAAGTCTCAAGCCAGACCCACCTTCCTGCAATATCCCTGTAACCCGGCATTTCCCATGTCTAATCCACTGAGCCTGCACATTCCTGGGTACTCTGCTATAATCAGAGAGCTCTGTCACTATTGATCCTCTGATTGTATCCCACACCCTCAGTGCCACTCCCTGAATTGCAAGTTTGCATAAATTGTGCAATGTTGCTGAGTTACAAAGGTGGAGATCCTGCACAAATTCACAAAGATCATACCCAGTTATATATCACGTTGACCATCAGATCATGTTGTATTAAAATGTCTCAAGTTTTGTCAAGAATTGAGAATCAAGAAGTTATTAATTAGATTTGTAGGTGCTGGTGTTGGACTGGGGTGTACAAAGGTAAAAATCACACAACACCAGGTTATAGTCCAACAGGTTTATTTGGAAGCACTAGCTTTTGGAGTGACACTCCGTCAACCACCTGATGAAGGAGCAGCGCTCTGAAAGCTAGTGTTTCCAAATAAACCTGTTGGACCAAAATCTGGTATTGTGTGATTTTTACCTTATTGAGGTATCAAAATCATCCAAGTGATTTGGAAGTGCAGGTAGTGAACAATCAATCTGCAGTGAGTGTTCAGAAACAAGTTGGGGTGATGGTGGCAATGAAATTGGAGAGGTTTTTAAGTGTTCTTTGTTACAGGTTTGAGCAGGGACACATATTGTATACAACACTTCCCAATAAAGCAATCCTACATCAGGTAGAGTATAGTCTGGTTACAGAATAAAAACCCCTGCACTATCACTATCAGACATTCCCAGGACAGGTACAGCACAGGGTTGCATAAAGTGTCAGACTCTTCTGGTTTGAAATCTCCAACCTTCCCAAGGCAGGCACCTGCATTCAACTTTCCACATTTCAAGCAGTGTATGTTTCTGAAGCAAAATGAAGTCTGTCCACTGTGTCATTGAAGCAGTTACAATGTAGGGACAGGAAGGGATTGACAGAGCTCAAAGCTGTGATCTCACAGAGAGTGAATTTGGTGAATGATGGATTGGGTGAAAGGGGGAACAGAATACTCTTCTCCACTTTTCATTTGCTTTCATTGAGTAGCAATGCCAAGTGCTTGGTTCCTCATACAGTGCAGAGGAAGGAGATTTTTGGGACTAACTGGTAAGCCATTCAACATATTATAACTGGTCAGTAACTACAAAATAAGATTAGACAGCTCTGCTGCAAGGAAATGGTAGACAAGCAGGAGGCTAGAAGAACACAACAAGCCAGGCAGCATCAGGAGGTGGAGAAGGCAATGTTTCGGGTGTAACCCCTCCTTCAGGACTGGGGGTAGGTGTAAGGGGAGCTGCAGATAAAGAGGGTGGGGGGGGGGGGGGAGCAGGGTGGTGAGGCGAAGACAGGTCAAGCTGTTTGGTCGATGGGAGGAATGAATCCAGTTGGTGGCTAGAAGGGAGAGGGGAAAGGCTGGGAATGGAGTCAGGGGAAGGGAAGGGAGGTTGTTTGAAATTGGAGAACTCAATGTTGAGTACTCCAGACTGCAGGCTGCCCAGGTGGAAGATGAAGTGTTGTTCTTCCAATTTGTAGTGGCAATGGAGGAGGCCGAGGATTGTCATGTCAGAAAGGGAGTGGGAAGAGAAATTAAAATGGGCTGTGACTGGGAGGTCCGCTCGGCCTCTGTGGGCCTGGCCGAGATGCTCGGCAAACTGTTGACTAAGTTTATGTTTGGTCTCCCTGTTGTAGAAAAGACCACACCGGGAGCACTGGATACAGTAAACTAGGTTGGAGGAGAGGCATGTGAACCTCTGTCTCACCAATGATGCAAAATCTACCAGCACACCACCCCCTTCACCTCCATCCAGTGCCCCAAACAGTCCTTACAGGTGAGACAATTTCAAATAACCCCCTTTCCCATCCCCTGATTCCCTTCTTAGACCCTCCCCCTCTCTTCCATTCTTCTCATCGACCCTTCCTCCCAGGCACCAACCGGATTCACTCCTCCCAATGACCAACCAGGTCATACCCTCTACCTGTCTTCACCTATCCCCACCAACACCCTGCCCCTGCCACCCCCTTTATCTGCAGCTCCCCACAAACCCACCCCCAGTCCTGAAGAAGAGTTACCCTCAAAATATTGCCTTCTCCACCTCCTGATGCTGCCTGGCTTGCTGTGTTCTTCCAGCCTCCTGCTTGTCTCCCTTGGAATTCAACATCTGCAGTTTTTTTTGTCTCTGAGCAAGGAAATGGTCAGCCTGTGGAATGTGGGATTCTGGGAGGTTCGATATGTCAGAGATGAACATATCTCCTGGAAATGTCACAGTGTGCATAAACTGGAGCTCTGTTTTCCAGAATGAGAGTAACTGTGGGCCATCCACGGGGCTGAGGATTAGGGGAATAACACATTTATGGAGGTGGCTCCACCACAGTTTAGTGTGTATGGGTAAATAAGGAATAAGTGACAGCCAGGTATCTCAGGGGTCCCATGAGATGATCGAGATCACACACCAGTTTCCTGCTTTGGAAGCTTGTGATGGAAAGGATTCATTAGAGGAATGCAGACAGAGTCACGTCAGGAAGGTAGGAACAATGGGTACATAATACTGATAATGGGCTCTTTAGTTAGGGGAACAGAGTGGAGTTTCTACAGCTATAAACATACCTTCAGCATGCGATGATAACCTCCTTGCTACCAGGGTCAAGGATATCACAGAACAACTGCAGGAAATTCTGCTGCTGCAGGAGGATCAAACGACAGAGGTAGTGCTCCATGTTGGTGACAAAGACCTCGGTGGGAATGCAGTGATGTAGCCCATATAACAGATTTGAAGCAGCAAGGAATGAGATGTGGAATACAGTATTATCAGAATTACTGCCAGTCCCATGTGTTGATCAGAATCCAAGCAGAATAATTGGATGGTTGAACATGTGTCTGGAAAACGGGTTCAGAAGGTCAGGCAGCATGTTTCAAGGCATTAGGACCAGCTCTGGAGCAGGCTAGAACTCAATAAGATGGACAGTTTACATCTTGGTAGGACTGGAATGAACATCCATACAATTCCTCCAAATAGGTTTGTGAGTGCTGTTGGGGAGGTGATAATCGAGATTAGAAATGGCTTGGGAATGTAAGTGGCATCTTGGCTTCAAGGGAAGGCTGCATTCATATTCTGTCCCTCCCCGACCAGTTTCTTGGTCATGTGCTGCTGGTTCCTAAATTGCTCCCAATCATCAGACTTACTATTGTTTCTGGGATTGTTATCCGCCATTTCATTTGACTTTCTGCAACAAAACCTGTAATTTTTTTTAAGCCATCACACCAGCTGGTAACATTTACAGCATAGCAGAACATCGAACACTTTCATATTGAGTTTATGCAACAAGACTCTCACAATCCGAAATAAAAATGAAATCAGTGGAAGAACATGGAACATTTTGAATACACGAGTGAGAATATAAAATCGAGAATTTGGAGGACAACATGCCTGTGCTGGTTTTTGCAGTCACTGGATGATCAGGGAATATTGGGATTTGCTGGAATTTGCAAGGATGGCGGAAGACACTTGAACAAAGTAAAGGTATGGAGTTTCTAATCTGGTCTCCAGCCGATATGGTGCGTGTTACAAAGGTCCAGATATAACAACGGAATACATTACGGGTTTCACCAAATATGAACTGAGGCAGGGATATAGGAGCTGTTCTGCAGATGGAAACAATTCTTCATGATGATGTAAATATCATTTTGAATTTATCACACCCTTCAATATGAAGCCACAAGCAAACAGGGTTCATCCAGAGTCAGTTCACAGTGAGCTCCATGGAGACAGTGAGAGCCACAAAATGTTTTCATGATGAAATGTTGCCTCATTTGCCATATCCGACCCCATTCCCAAGTTTCGGATCACATCTGCCACCAAGCCCTCTAATTGGGCCTTGGAGTTTCCCAATGACTTTCCCAAAGACTGTGTGAAGAAGTGCATAATGAAATGGAGTGATATCAGTCTCAGGGCAGGGCAGACAGTGTGAATGGGCAAAGTAAATTATCGCTAAAAATATATTTGCAATAAAAAGACAGACTTTTTTTCTGTTTATACATCTCATTGTTTAGTCTTTATAACAGGAACTTTTTTTTCACTTTTTCCAGATGTATATATCAGAGACTTCAGTGCTGAAGAATATTTAATTCCTTTTTTGTTTCGGCTTTTGTTGCCCCACTTCCTACTAACTGTTGCTCATTGCTAACAGCACTTTACACTGGCTTTACACCTCCAGTCTCTGTCACTTTGCCCCTCAGATGGAGTCATTCCTTGCCCATTAGGAAAGGAGTGTTATCATGTTGCTGCTCCTCCTTCTCCTTTCGGTCCATTCCTCACTTGGACTCCTCGTTCCATTATCTGCCGCATCCAATGTTGACTCTCAGCTACGTGGATTTATTCATCAATCAAATTATTTTTATAAGGGGATATTTCAATGCATACTTTAACTGGTCTCTGAAACTATTCTGCATCACCACATAAATAAATGCATTTGTGCAGCAACTTAAGTCCCGCAGCATAAATGTGATTAGTTCGAAGAGATAAAAATCATCCAAATAATAACCAACATTTAAGAAATATAAAATATACCCCAACCAGAGAAGTATGAAGCTGGCAGATACAGCAAAGAGTAAAGTCACAGATTTCTTTCTGCTCTCTATCTCGGGGTCATTCTCTGTTTTCCTTTGACACCTCAGTCCCTTACGTGTCTTAACTGCTTCGAAAATGTGTCTGACAGTCAGGATGTTCAGAAAGAGAATAAAAGTGAATGGGAGAAGTGGTGTTAAAAATTTTTCAATATATCTATAACTCAGCCAATGAGCATCATTATAATATCTGTAGGTGGTGTAACAGTACCATGGAACATTGTTAATGATCCTTCCGGCTTCAAATCGAAAATAGTTGGGAATATTCTTTAAAGAAAGGAAAATGCAGATTGTTGCTAGAACCCTCATTGCAGTTTTCTCTGTGCAATACTGAGATTTCATCTGATGAATACAAATGGCAACAAATCGATCAAAAGAAAAAGCGACAGTGAACCAGACAGAACAATCAACGGTCAAGCGGCTCAGGGCATAGATGGCTCTACAAACAGGAGTGATGTCCAGGAAACACCATGGATAATAATAGTAAGTAAACTTATGAAGCATGATATCAAAAGTAACGTACAGTAGATCAGACACTGCCATGGTTACCAGATAACGAGTGGTGCATGTCGAAAGACCACACTTGCCCCCAGACAAGAATAGAATTGCTGTTAGACTAACTGTAAGAGAGAGAGAGAGAGAAAAAGACAAAGTTACTGATCAAATATTCTCTATGCATGATGGATTTTAGCACAAATGTATTTGTTGTTATGTGTCTTATCATCAGAACCACTGTAATAACACCTCTCAAATGAATCAGTTGCACTTTTAGAGACACAAAGGGAATCACATGATTAGCAAATTACTCCCAGAAAGACATTAATGTACTCAATATTTTTTGGGGAAGGCAGAAGTTGTTTCTTCTCCTTTATAGGTTACTGTGACTGGCAGGAGTTTCCCATAAGACCACAACATCCCCAAGAAGACACCTGGGATCAAGAAAATAAAGAATAGGAGACACCTGACATGGACATTGACTGCAAAATGTTTGCATTCAGCTTTGGAGTTTCCGCAGCTCAGATTGCCTCCAGAATTGTATGTCCACATTATATGACAGATAGTGCAGGATATTGAATCACTCCACAGTATCCAGGAATGGATGCCCTCCACAATATGGATAAATGAAAGATTGGACATTGAGTCACTCCCTCATGCACAGGACTGAACATACTGACAATCTGAATTATGAAGGTATTCAGCAGTGAATCCAACCATCATGTCCCAGGTTAGATTGCATCATATACAAGAGTTTTTTTTTAATCTGTATAGTGTGGAAACAAGCTCTTTAGCCCAACAAGTCTGCACCAACTCTCTGAAGAGCATCCCACTCAAACAGCTGCCTACCCAATCCCAGTAACCGTGTGTTTCCCATGGCCAATCCACCGACCCTGCACATTTTTGGACTGTGTAAGGAGACCAGAGCACCCAGAACAGACTGAGAGAAAATATATAAATGGCACACAGTCACCAGAGGCTGGGATTGAAACTGGCTTCCTGGTGCTGCAAGACAGCAGTGCTAACCACCGAGCAACCATGCCATCCAGCTTCCAATATTTGTGATGGAATTCCCCCACATGTTCAAGCCTATAAACCATAGTCTTCACATAAATAAAATCTGAATCCATGCAGCATCATTCATTGCATCTTTAGAAATCAGACACTTTATGTGGGATTAAGCAAAGCTTCTTGCCTGATGTCTAGGCTCACGCTCCAAAACCCCTCTCCCCAGGCTCTCTCCTTGTGAATGGAGATCCCCCTCCCAGATTTGGAGCACACACTAGAGCTAGGAATCTTCACGGTTTAACCAGCACTCTCTGTGGAGGTCACCAGAATTGCATCACAACTTGTTCAAGGAGACCAAACACAGAATAGCCTTTATTGTCACATAAACTCAATGAGTACAGTGAGGAGTTTATACCTCACCAATTACAGTGCCAACTGAGATACAAAAGTAAAAGTTCAAGACAGCAGACCACGCTGGCAGCTAGTTTTCAGTCCGCGCCAATAACACACCATGCCAAGAAGCTGCTTTGCAAGGAAGCTGCTACACCAGACTAGGATATTGCCATGTCACCCCGGGAGGCTGCTGCACCAGGCGAGGTCCCCCGGTCACTGTGCTGTAAGGCCACTGTACCAGGTCAGGAGGTTGCCACACTGGGAGGTCACTGCGCCAAGAATAGAGGATGGCACACCACACCGGAAGGCTGCTGTGCTAGGCTGGGAGACCCCTACAACAGGCCAGGAGGATACCGTGCCTCACCGGAATGCTGCTATGGGAAGCTAGAAGGCTGCCACAAATGCCAGGAATCTGTTGTGCCAGGCCAGGAGACCGTGAGCGGAGGCTGCTGTGCTAGGCCAGGAGTCATCACCAAAGGCCGGGAATCATCTCTGCAGGCAAAGAATCGTCGCTTCCCAGAGGCCAGGAGTCGTCACCAAAGGCTGGGAATCATCTCTGCAGGCAAGGAATCATTGCTCACCAGCGGCCAGGAAGAAAAAGAGCAGGAAAAGAGAAAGAAGAACATGTGGCGCGGATGAGTTCTCGCTGGAACATCCTACTCCGCTGCCTTCTTGGAGCTTGGTATCAGGAACTGCTGCTGAGGATCCAGTCTAATGTCAAAGATTAGGGGAGATGATGGTGTTTTGGTCTTGTGAGACAATGATTTCAGAGATCTAGGGGAGCTGGGTTCGATATCCACAACGGCAGACAGTGAATTCAATACAAATCTAGACTTAACAGGTGACCACCAAACTGTTATCAGTTGTCAGGAAAAAGAATCCCATCACCTTCACAAATGTCTTTCAGAGGAGGTAAGCTTTCATTCTAACATGAAGAGAAAATGAGGTCTGCAGATGCTGGAGATCAGAGATGGAAATGTGTTGCTGGAGAAGCGCAGCAGGTCAGGCAGCATCTAGGGAACAGGAGAATTGACGTTTCGGGCATTAGCCCTTCTTCAGGAATGAGGAAAGTTTGTCCAGCAGGCTAAGATAAAAGATAGGGAGGAGGGACTTGGGGGAGGGGCGTCGGAAATGTGATAGGTGGAAAAAGGTCAAGGTGAGGGTGATAGGACAGATTGGGGTGGGGGCGGAGAGGTCGGGAAGAAGATTGCAGGTTAGGGAGGCGGTGCTGAATTTGATGGATTTGACTGAGACAGGCTGGGGGGAGGGGAAATGAGGAAACTGGTGAAATCCGAGTTCATCCCTTGTGGTTGGAGGGTTCCTAGCCGGAAGATGAGGCGTTCTTCCTCCAACCGTCGTTTCGCTGTGGTCTGACGATGGAGGAGTCCAAAGACCTGCATATCCTTGGTGGAGTGGGAGGGGGAATTGAAATGTTGAGCTACAGGGTGGTTGGGTTGGTTGGTCCGGGTGTCCCAGAGGTGTTCTCTGAAACGCTCCGCAAGTAGGCGGCCTGTCTCCCCAATATAGAGGAGGCCACATCGGGTACAGAGGATGCAATAGATGATATGTGTGGAGGTACAGGTGAATCTGTGGCGGATATGGAAGTTTCCTTTGGGGCCTTGGAGGGAGGTGAGAGGGGAGGTGTGGGCGCAAGTCTTGCACCTCCTGCGGTTGCAGGGGAAGGTGCCGGGAGTGGAGGTTGGGTTGGTGGGGGGTGTGGATCTGACGAGGGAGTCACGGAGGGAGTGGTCTTTACGGAATGCTGATAGGGGAGGGGAGGGAAATATATCCTTGGTGGTGGGGTCCGTTTGGAGGTAGCGGAAATGACGGCCCACCGCATCTCTTCCACTTCCCGATCCTCCGCCCTTGAACCCCGCCCCTCCAACCGCCACCAGGACAGAACCCCACTGGTCCTCACCTACCACCCCACTAACCTCCATGTACAGCGCATCATCGCCGTCATTTCCGCCACCTCCAAACGGACCCCACCACCAAGAATATATTTCCCTCCCCTCCCCTATCAGCATTCCGTAAAGACCACTCCCTCCGTGACTCCCTCGTCAGATGCTGCCTGACCTGCTGCGCTTCTCCAGCAACACATTTCCATCTCTGATCTCCAGCATCTGCAGACCTCATTTTCTCTTCATGTTAGAATGAAAGCTTACCTCCTCTGAAAGACATTTGTGAAGGTGATGGGATTCTCTTGAAGAGAGCTATTGTCAACTAATGGTGAGGAGTCTGCTCCATGGAAAGCAGATTAAATAGTTTTGATATTTTTTAATTTTACATGAAAAACACCTGAGTGGATGGAGTTAGGCTCACAAACTCCCAGGGTTTTAGTTTCTGCTTTCTCTTGTTGAACTTCGTGTTTTGGAGTTGAAACTGGTCAATACAGCTCTCTCTCTGCTGCTACAGAAAATCTTGAGGGCTCTCTCAGTTGTTGAAAGGGTTCTTTCAGTATTTTATTCTGCCGCGTTAGAATGAGAAGAATGGAATGAGAATCACACTATTTTGTTGAATTTGCTTTCGCCAAGGGTGTGTTTATGGATGAGGTTAAAATACAAATTACTTTGTCTCTGGTCAATAATATAGAATAGAATGTATCTGCAAATACAATTCTGCAAATGCAAATTCACCTCATTGACTTATGTGTGTGTGTGCATGCATGTGAGAAGGAGAGAAAGAGAGAGTGCGTGTGTTGGGGCGGTGGGGGAGAGGGACAGAGTGTGAATGTGTGCATGCTTAGTGGAGTGCGTATAGGTGGAGTGGTCAATAGCCACATTTGATACCCAGAGGATGGCCTCAACTGGGATCTGGGGTTTATGTCACACTACAGTTGACTCCACTACACTATACACAATCACACACACATATATGCTCATACACTCACACTGACTCTTTCACATACATATTCTCTCAGCCACACACACACATGCAACCCTCACAAGCACACCTTCTCACAGGCTTATACTCCATCACACTCACACTCTACCAAGCACACGGTCTCGCTCGCACGCACACTCCTCTCCCTCACATGCACACACACAAACATTTAAGTCAATGGGCTGAATTTGCATTGACAGAATTGTATTTGTAGATACAATCTATTTTGCTCAAGAAGCACACAACCTGCAGGCAGTGAATGCAGGCAGTCAATCCATGTAAAATTTTATAAATTCCTACGTTGGAACTAGAACCAGTCTGACTCAAGGATGGAATAGATACAGTCTCTCACCTCACAGTTTAATGCATTGTCTAAGCAGGAATGTCACTTGTTTTTATAAAACCTGAAGTTATCTCGGGAATATGACTTGAAAGAAATTCTGGGATTTACATATTAGTGAATCAAAACCCGCAACCCATTCTAAAAGAAAGACTTAACAACAATCTAGATTTCTTCAATATATTGTATCAGTTGCATGACACTATGCTCTTGTGCTCTCAATTCTGTGTCTTATGAACCTGCCCCACGAGCTACCTGACGAAGGAGCAGTGCTCCGAAAGCTACTACAGGTACACAATCCTTTATCTGAACCCTTGGGACCAGTTGGTTTTTGGAATTCTGAAGTTTTCGCA